>NW_010421416.1:1131-6264 GCF_000710305.1 Buceros rhinoceros silvestris | reverse complement strand
ACATGCCACCACCAGCACAGCTCTCAAGCTCGGAAGGACACACAAGCTCTTTCCCCACGACAAGGGGGTGCCCGTGAAAGAGAGGTCCAATACCGAAGAAGCTTATAACCTGTCTGTTGCAGCCCGGCTGCTTGGTAAAGTAAGCCTGTTAGGTGCAAGAACAGTGCCATAGAAATAAGTATACTGTGATTATAACCATACAATATACACCCAGGGAGAATAGTGTTACTTGGCTGAGGCTGAGGTCAAGAATCTTACCCACAGGGCATCTCCAGTGTGGGGGTGGAGAGAAGGAGTGAATTTATCAATCCGTCTGTCAGCATGAGCCCGAGTTTTCTCCCGTCCCAATTTCGGGTTGATATTGGGGCAATATTTATACCCAAGTTTTTACATTGCATCATTGGTGTAGATGCACGTGTGGGGATGACTGTAGACAAGCTTATCACTTATGCACAAACTCCATCAATTTACATCTGCATGGGTGGAGGTAACAGCTCGTTTTTGTGCAGGGCGAAAAAATGGGAAAATGAGACCAAGGGCCCTCCACCCCATTTCACACTCCTTCTAGACATCAGGATAACACCTAACACCAGATATGGATCTAGTGATAATCCTAGTTCTGATTGTCATCTCACCCAGCGCCAAATTTTATCAACAAAGATCTTGCAGGCATCCAGCTGCATGGTGTACATGTCTGACATGACTTGTACTTTGTGCTGGAACAGTCTTCTCTGTAGATTGGGTGGAGAATTGGAAGAAAAAGATAAAAAATTGTGCATTGAGATAAGGACAGTTTAATAGAACAACACCAGAAGAGAATAAATAACAATAATACTAATAACAGAATGTATAAAGGGAGTGATGCACCATGCAATTGCTCACCACCCTGAATTATGTTCAGCCATTTTTGGAGATGAGATCCTTCCTCATCCCCTGGTGATCATGGAATGGGTGAGCATTGAATAACCTGTTGGGTCAGCCATCCTGGCTGTGTTCCCTCCCAGCTTGTTGTGAAAAATGGCTCTATTTCAGACAAACCCAGGACATCTGCACTTGAGTCACAACAACTCCCTGCAACATTACAAGCCTGGGTAAAAGTGACTGGAAACTGCCCAGCAGAAAAGGACTCGGGGATGTTGGTCGAGAGGCAGCTGATCATGAGCCAGCAGTGTGCCCAGGTGGCCAAGAAAGCTAATGGCATCCTGGCATGTATCAGCAAGAGTGTGGCCACCAGGAGGAGGGAAGGGATTTTCTCCCCGTACTCGGCACTGCGAGGCCACACCTTGAGTATTGTGTCCAGTTTCGGGACCCTCACTTCAAGAATGACATTGAGGTTCTAGAGTATGTCTGGAGAAGGGCAACAAAGCTGGTGAAGGGTCTGGAGAGCAAGTATTATGACAAGTGGCTGAGGGAACTGGGATTGTTTAGCCTGGAGGAAAGGAGGCTCAGGAGAGACCTTATCACTCTTCAAATACCTTCAAGAAATAAGGTTGTAGCAAGCTCAGTGTGGACCTTCTCTCCCAAGTAACAACCAAGAGAAGAGGAAATGTCCTCAAGCTGTGCCAGAGGATGTTTAGGCTAGATATTAGGATATATGTCTTCACTGAAAGTGTTGGAACAGGTTGCCCAGAGAAGTGGCTGATCACCATCCCTGGAGGTACTTAAAACAGATGTAGATGTGGTGCTGAGACAAGGTTAGTGGTTGGCTATGTTGTGTTATGTTAATGTTTGGACTTGGTGATCTTAAGAGTCTTTGCCAACCCAAATTATTCTATGTTTCTATGTTTTTGTTGTATTGACCAGCTTTGTGCTTTATACTTAGTAATCAGCTGACTTCTGTAAGAACAATTCTAATTCTCTTATCAAATTTGTTTGGGGTTAATGCAGCAAAGCACATACTCTTACACTTCTCAGAGAGTCAAATTAGAAGAATTGAGTTTGAAAGTTTGAGTACCACATGCTAGTACATTATTTTTGTACTGCTAAGCATTGAAAACAGAAAAGAGATGTCAGAAACATTTACAGAGCAGCTGTAGGTCTGACAGTCTTTACAGATCATGGTCTCATCTCCTGAGCTCTTTTTCTGTTAGTCATTAAAAAATGGAGGGAAATTTTTGTATCCCAGATCATCACCCCAAGTACCATGCTGCACTTTGGAAAGGGAACTTGACTTAAATTTTACCATACACTTATGTAATTTCTCAGCTGCAGCTGTCATCTTTTGATCACCATCTCATTAGTCCATAGGGTTGTTGGTGTGTCACAGGCCCTATTTTAAACAGCTGGCTCCTGGCTTTTCTTTGAGGAACTTATATTCAGCCCTAGCAGTATGTGGCCCTTCCAGCAGCTGCTGTACTTCCTCCTACACTAGTAATTTGATGTCTAACTTTATGGCGGATATGGTGGACCAGATTCCTCAGAAAAATGCCTCTCCCATCTGCTCTGCAATATGCAATTCACTGGCCATAAGAGCTTCTTCCTCTGTTCAACTGAGTATTACTGATTTTATCTGCAAGTAAGCACCTTTGACTTATCTTAATGTCTCTGAGGCTCTCAAAGCACTTTGTAGACACTGAGAGAAGACTGTTTTTATGTAATCTATCACTTTTACATTCCTACAGCATATGGCACTACTGGACTTACCTGACAGTTGAATTTAGGTGCTTCCAAAACACAAATGTTTAAAAATAATACATTGTATCTAAATTAACTATTGATAAATAGAGACAATTAGTGCTAGAAACTAGCCCTAAATCACACAGCTATCAATTGGCCCTGGGTGAAGGATCCAGGTGTTTCAAACATAAGTAAATTCTGATTATCAGAAAGCAGACTATTCCTTTACTTGTAAGTATTCAGTTTGAGAGTTTGCTGGGTCTTTGACCGTATTTGTTCATTAGTCTTATTTGCTGGTCATTTGGCTTTATTCATTTTTTACCTAACTCTACTTCATTTTATTTCAGAAAGGTTTTTTTTCCATATGTGTTTTTAAATGAGACAGATCATTTAACTTTGGGCGTACAAAAAGGACAGAAGACTTCATTACTATTCACAGACCCTCTCTACTTTTGGTGGCTTTTTGGAAGGGAGAGAAATAAATCTCCAAACACCACAATCTATAGATTTCTACTTCCTATATATCATAATTTCAGTATCGTTCTTCCAGGACAAACCAAGAAATTATCCAAGCTAGCAAAATTGCTGAATTCTTTATAAAAAGTAGATTTTCTTCCGCCATGATTTTTAGTGGGAGATTTATATTTTTGTGTATGAAATCTAGGACTGCACACCAGAATTACCTTTATCTTCAAACTCTATTACAGGACTTCTGCCCTGATAGAGGAAGTTGGATACATCAGATAAGATCTCTGCTCCACAGTTTCCTATTGTGAAACACGAAGCTAAAAATTCAGTGAGGTAAGTTGGGATTGTAAAAGTTGTCTTTATTGACACATGGCAGCAAAAAGAACTTTTAGTTGTTTTCATTTTACCACAGACTCCAAAAGACTGTAAAATATAGATTTTCATTTACATATGACTAGTAAGAAGTCCTCTTTATTTTCTGCATCTAGTAAGCAGTTCCTCCTGTCATGTTTTCCTTCTTTATTTGTTTGGGATTTCTTCTATGTTCTTTTAAAAAAGCAGAAGCCACACATGATTCTACATGATCAGATGTTTTACAGTTAAGTGGTATTTCCCGCCACCCACCCCCCTTCTACATCTGAGTCTACATAGCTGTGTAGTTCTTATCATTTTACTGTAAAACACTTAGCTCTGATCAACTGAAAGTTGCTCAGTTAGGTCCCCAAACACATTTCTCTGAGGAAAATATGATTCAAGAAAAAAAGAAAAAGACTGATGTTGAAAAAATGTTTAGCTGAGCATGACATTTTACTTTCTAAACATTAATTATACTTGGGGCTTCTTCCTATTTACATACTTAAGTACTTGCTTGGGACATAAATGGTACTATATTGTCCTGAGGAGGCCTCAGAGCAGCTTTGTTAGATAAAACACCTTACAGCTGGTAATTTTTGGCAATTAATATTATGAATTCTTGTCACAAGCGGCCTGGGGAAGTCATTTCTAGGTTGCTACTTATCTCTACGAAATGGAGGAATATGTCAGAAGTGGTGGGCCTGTTGAGATCATCATTTCTGGGAGGAAAAGAGGTGGCAAATGTTAAAATTACCATATTTATGGAGGCTGTAGAAAATGGAGGTCTGAATGAGCTGCTGATTTTATAGCAAGTGCTAACAATTTTTTAAAACTTTCTGGACAGCCTAATATAACATAGAAACTGTAACTACTCTTTTCAGAGATGCTGCATTAATAAAAATGTTTAATAAAGTTGTGTTTACAACTACTACTGCCTACAACAGTGATCATAGAGGGAGAAAAGTATAACCCTTCAGGTAAAAGCAATTCTTCATAATTTATAAATTCCTATGGTTGCCTTTTGGTTTTGGGGAGCATATGGTGCTTGCTTTCCCTCTCATGTTCTTCTCTAAGGCTAAAAAAAGCTGGAAAATTTTGCACAAAAATTTGGTTTAATTTTCCTTTTCCAGAACAAGCACTTTGTGTACAGCATGCGTGGTGGGTTGACCTCAGGCCACAGCTAAGCACCACACAGGCGATTACTCTCTCTCCACTCAGGGAGAGAATAGGAAGAGCAAACAGAGAAAACCCATGGATCAAGACTAAGACAATTTACTATGCAAAAGAATGAGAAGGAAAGAAGGAAAGAAGGAAAGAAGGAAGGAAAGAAGGAAAGAAGGAGAGAAAAGAAAGAAAGAAAGAGAGAAAGAAAGAAAAAGAGAAGGTGTCCTGGGTTAGCCAAAACTTCCCATTTTGGAAGCTTCGTTGTAAACTGCCCAATCAGGTATTCCCTGCCATGTACATATAAACGTGACATCAATTGGTTAAAAGTTCTGGTGGGCTTCTTTCCGTTTCTGGGTGCTGGCCCTTTAAGAAACAGCTGGCCACCAGACCCCGCTCTTCTGCACCGCACAGGCAGAAGGCAACATCTCTGACGGTTCAGCCTGCCTACCCTGTTTTTGGCTCTGCTGTTTACCTGCTCGCTTGCTGCCTGCCCCTGCTGTGTTTCGCTGTCGCCGCGTCGGGGGACAGACG
>NW_010421416.1:0-360 GCF_000710305.1 Buceros rhinoceros silvestris | reverse complement strand
GTGATGCATGAATATTTAATATTTCATATTTAATATTTCATAATTGAAAACTGAAACAAATGCAGTTTTTGCCTTCAAAGATGGGAATGAGCAGGATTTTCTTTGAAGCTATCAAACAATACATGTTAAATGTGCTGGTGCCTGAGTCACCAGCTAGTATAGCCTATTTTCTGTCTGTAACTGTCACCTTTTTATGCATTATTGGTATGGTATGCGTCGCAAAGCGGGTGTCTTACTTGGCATTTGGACTTGCAGTGAGTTGGTTTATTTTGGGTCAGCTGGTAATGATGCCAGTATATTTTGAATATTACTTTACAATGGCTGCCTAAAACTCCACTATCGAATGGATAGTGGGGAATG
>NW_010421415.1:103324-109792 GCF_000710305.1 Buceros rhinoceros silvestris | reverse complement strand
GGGGGTGGGGATGGGGAATCATTATTTTTCTTTAAGTTGTCCAAGCCTCCAGAACCTTGTTTTTGAAGGTGTTATATTTGAAGCATCATAAAATTAATTTTCTTTATCAGTCTTGTAGTTTTTCTTATGATTAACACTGACAATTTTAGACTCCTCTCTTGCACTCTTTGAAATCTGATATTTTCCTTCTGTGTTTCTGTCATTGAAGTTCATGAGTGTGATTTGCTTTCCAATTAGTAATTTACTGAGCTTCCATAGTCAATATTTTGTGATGGCAGAGCCAGCTCCTGGAGAACTAAAAAGTTGAGACCACAGCCCACTATTCAAGTAAGTCAAGAGATAGAGTAAAATATATAAGCACCAGCTAGCTTAACATCTTTTAATACATATTGAAAACAATTTTATTGCAAGTGGCAAGGGAGCACTAGGCAAAGCGTAATTCCATTAGAGTCAGTCCTATGTATAATAGGAATGTCTTCCATAGCTAAGTTGATAGAGCTCTTTGAAGATAATGGTGCTGTGATAGAAAAGACAGTGACATGGACAGTATGCATTTTTCAAGAAGCATTTGATAAGGTTACATGTCAAAGATAATTGGTTATTGTAAGGGAACCTGACACAGAACATAACGAATTTTAGAGAACTGGCAAGTACATATTTACATTAATTCATAGAATTAAAAAGTGAATCAGTCTTTTCAATCTTATGACAGTGCTCCTAGCAAAAATAATGTATATGGAGGTGTAACAATGAAGTTGTGCCTCCATTTTTTTTTTTATTTAGAGATAATAGGTCACATGTCTACTGATATTTTTTATTTGCTTTTTTTTGTTGTTGTTTGTTTGCTCCTTTTTGGAGAGGCTGAGCTAAGATTAATTTAAGATTATTAGGAAACCATACCTAGCAGTGAAATTTATTAGACTTTAGAATAATCTCTCTATAAAATTACAGAAGACTTCAGATGCCTTTGCAAAAACTGTATAAAGCATTATGAAAACATACAAGGGTGACAATTCCTGCAGTGCCATGAGAAAGATTAGATGCTTTAAGTGTTCTCTGAGCTGTGAATGATGAGACTCACAGCTGGTCTATCTCCTCTGAAATCAGGTCTCTAATCTCTGAAGCTCCTCCACTGGTCAGCTCATACCTTCGTATTCTCAACATATACTTTTCTTTGGGCCTGATAGTTCAGTATTCAGGAAGTGCCATCAATATTTTGTAATTATTGCTTGGATTTTTACACTGCTGTTTAGGAATGATAACTAATAAAAACGCCATTTATTCATAAACATTAGAAAAATGAAAGCCTTTGTGCTTTTGATGAATATTGAAAAGTTAATAGTTATTCTTCACTTGAACTCATATGACAAGTTTTTACATCTAACCTCTGAAATGGTTTCACAATGAGCTCTCAATAGTGACAGACTCCACTGATTTACTGTCTAGAATATCCATTGACTGACTGAACCCATGATGATGAAGCAATTGTTTTCCCAGTACCATTGATGTTTATACAGCATATGCAGTTACACATCTTTGGTTTGATTTATTTAAAACCTTATTCTGAATTCTTTTGCCTACTTTCCATATGCCTATATTTTTACAAGAAATCTGGAAGCATTGAACCTAAATGTTTGTTTTATCTACCGATCCTATTAATCAACCCTCTAGTGCACGTCTGCAATCTCTCTTGGGTGTACTTGGTTTATGTCTACCATGGTCATCTTCTATATTTGTAGTTGTTTTAAAGAATATTTTACAATTACGTCATTTTAAAGCTATACTCTAGTTATGCCAATTGTTCGAGTCAAATGCTGATCAGATTCTAAGAAAAGATGACAAATTCCAGGGTTAAAAGTTTTTCACTAACCATCATGTTCCAGTGGTCTTCTACTGCCATTTTTGCACCAATATAGAGTAAAAATTCTAAAAAGTAGACCAGCAAGGATGTGCTTAAACTGTTGAGAGAGCATAAAAATAATGAATTCTTCACCTTGTGCTTAAATGTATACTTATATGGTTTTACTAGCTTTGATAGCTTTTATTGTTCTTTCGTTTCTGGTTTTGTGCTCACACACTTGAAGCATCTGCTTTTCAGCAAAATATGCTAAAAAGCATTGGGGAAAAAAAATAACCATGTTCAAGCTTCCCACTCTCACAGATAATTCCTATTCTTTAACAGCTAGAATGAGTCCTTTTGTTTACACAGACATTTTTATCTAGCAAAAATCCACCCATTAAGGAACCAGTGGGAAATGTTCACCTCAGAGAAAATTAGCTTTGTGGTTTAGGACAAAAATTAAAGATATTATGGAGGGGAAAAAAGCAAAATGTTGTTTACTACTACAGACTTGAAACATAATGCATAATAAAATAAAAAGTCCTGTCCAGTTGTGACAACAATAACTAAAATTTTTGTAAAGATACTCCTCAGAAAATCAGAAAAGGAATAACGGGGGCGGGGTGGGGCGGTTTGTTTGTTCTTTGTTTTTTGGGGGGTTTTTTTAGTTTATCCTCTTAACTTTACTGAAGTCCAAAAGTTGCAGTAAGGTGCAAGTTACCCAAAATGCCAGGAGAAATTACAGTCTACAGAAATTAGCCTTAATATGACAGTCCTTGCCATCGTGCCCTTGGGCCTTCAGCATGACGTTGAGCATGTATTTTGACGAGAGAACATTTAACTTCCAGGCCTTTTGTCTTTAATTGCTTCCACATGAGTGTGCAACAGCTTATGGGATGTAGCCATCATAAACTGTTGCTCAGTGAATCCATATGACACAGACGCTCACAAAAACGTGTTGCCATATAAAAACATGCAATTCAAAGTTATATTTCAGCGGATGTATTCATAGAATGAATTTATGATAATTTTATCTAATAATTTGATCATTTTAGATGCTTGGCTGTGTAAAACAACTCAAAATACATTTTGCTGCCATTTTTGCCACATTGATATATATCAATATAGATTTGAATCAGGAAATAAGCTCTTCAGAGGGGATGTGAATGAGTGAGAATATATCTGACATTAATACATGTACACCTGCAAAGATAAATACACAAAAAAAAATTTAAAAATTCCTTGTGATTCCCTTTACATTATTCAAATAATGTATCAATCAAACAAAGTCATACATGAAAAGGACCTCTATTATACTTACTGGAGTTAGCACAGTGACAGAAAAAATTGTTTGATAAAACAGAATGAACACAATTATGAAGCATAACTTGTGCAGTGTCATGAAAGAGATCAATTCCAGTTCAAAAAAGACTCATGTCCCTAAGAGTCAAGCTAAAACAGTATGTGTAGACGAGTGGTGTGCTTCATCTTCCTTTACTTGTTTTAGAAAGTATTAACAGTTGTTAGAAAAAAATAATTTTATCACATGTCATGGTAGTGGTATTGCAACAGCAAATAAATCTTAAAAGTTTAAACCATTTTAATTTCCAGAGATTTCTGCCTAATACTAGCCTTATATATCTTTGCCACTCTACTCTGCGGTCAAACAGAGCAGAACGCTATTGTTCATTACACCTGAGATCATGAGACAGTTAACATTCAGTGGAATTACAGCCACATGAATATAGATTTCTTTTTGTAGTTACCTCACACCTCACCTCTCCATTCATAAAGGTTTCTGCAGAGACATGAGGATTTCTGTTTACACAGTTATCAAAAATACTGATTTCTTACAGAATTTGAGTTCTTTCCACCTAAACTTGAACATTTCCATAAGATAGAATCTGAAAATATTCCCTCCCTCTACAGCCACCAGGGAGAGACAGAGCTAAACCTCTCACACACAGTAAGGGCAGACAACAGAAACTAGCTAATATGTCAGCCACCTTAAGCAAAGCTCTGAAGGTTACCCGGAATAAATATTGGCTATTCTCTGTCTTCACCCCACTGGGTGACCATGGGACTATCTTAAAATTCTTCAAGTAATAGGAAATCATTAATCTGTTAAATAAGGGAGTTTCTTATAGACAGCAATAAAACCCCCTTTCATACTCTCAGATCATTGCATTATGACCTAAGGGATGGAAGCCATTCACATATGGGAAGTAGTATTCAGCACTACCCCGATGAAAACACTGGCAGCTGCTAAAATGCTCACAGCACTGAAAGGATCCGCGCTGGATATTTATCGTTTGCACTGTGCATAGCCCTGTAGAATGACCTAAGCTTGCAAGTTACAGTTACAAAAACTGTTGGCTGTTTTCATAATAGATGGTGGAAAAAGAGGTTATTGACGAGAATAATAAATGTGATTCTGAATAGATTTCCCCACTTATTATTAAAAACACTTATTATGAATGGGCGCCAGGACAGTCAAATTCTTCAGTCATTTATAGGCATGAATATTATGTAAATAATATTCATGTGGTTGCCTTTATGCTTTGCTCTACATACCCACCTGGATCATGATAGGGTTAAGTTCCCAGCTCATGAGCCACATTTTCAAGAGAGAATGAGTGCTTTACCCTCTTCCAGCAAGATAGAGTTCTGACCAGGGCACAGTGATCTAGACAATTGTTACTACTCTAACAAAGCTCCTGGGACAATCTAGATCCTAAATTATTCTGAAACAAGGGGAAAATACTGCTGCAGTCCAAAATTACTCAGTATCCGATTTTCAGTCTTGCAAGTTAGTTGGCTTAGAACAGCACTGAATTTAATTGAGTAAACTGGATGCATTCACCTTGTTCAGAGAGCACTTTGAAAGCGAAAGATTTATTTGACGGCTCTTTACAAAGGCACAGAGAGGTAAGCAAAGCATCGAGTTCAGATTTTTTCCTCACATCTGAATTCTACTAATTCCAGTCTGCTCCTTTGTTTTTCTAGATACTATTGACCCAGATTTAAAGTAAAGAATAGAGTAACAACAATAATATTTTTTTCTTATCTGTGCCTCTGTTTGTTTTTTAAGTAATGCAGTTTTCTACAGTTTACAAATTAATAACTGTCCCTCTGTTACATTCTTCTCAGCGGTAACAAGTGACAGGACAAGAGGCAAAGGGAAACAAATTGAAATACAGAAAATTCCACTGAAAAATTAGAAAAAAATAATTTTAACTGTAAGTCTGGTCAAACACAAGTATGCTGCCCAGAAAGGTTGTGGAGTCCCCATCCTTGAAGATACACAATACCTGACTGACATCAAGTGTCATGAGCAACCTACTCAAGGCCCTGCTTTAAGCAAGTGGGCTTTGACCGAAAATTCTCCAGGGATGCCTTCTAAACTCAGCTGTTTCTGTGATTCCATGAAAAGATTCTGCTTTAAAACAACTGCTGAACATGCACTCCCAGCATAAAAGCTCAAATCATGATTGTGTTCCCAGAAGAGAACTGCAACAGCTAGAAGCTCAAAGATACCTTTGACACTTGAGGCCAGTATAGTATTTCTTGCCTGATATTAGACTATAAGCCAAAGCTGGTGCTATCACTGTATTTGCAAGGCAGCTTTCTGGAACAAATGCTGGCATGGGAAAAAAACTTTTCTAGGCTAGGCTATTTCTCTAAATAAAGATGGTAATAATATATAAAGCTTACACCACTACCTATTTACTTTAAAGATGGCTCTTAACTGAAGATTCAGTCCATCTTCTTCTCTTGGTTAATCCTTCTCTTACTGAATGCCACTCTGGAGTGAGGTAATCGGCCAGTGTTGAAATAACCCAGTTTTGGACACAGTTTAGAGGTCACTGCATTGTCAGGAAGATATTTCAGTACTTCTTTATTATTGCATTTAGAGAAGCCTAAAATAGTAGTGCATATGTTGTTTTTCCATCAGAATATTTTTCTCCTCCTTCACTGCACAGCCGACCTTTGTAGAAGCAGTTTGCCTTTTCTTCTGGCCTACCTGAGCATGCTCAGCTACACTGAAGGGGAGGAAACTATTCCAAAAGTCAACTCCTTCCTTATTCCAGGCAACCAATACTGCTTCACTGATTCAAAACAAGAGCAGATTCTTATTTCTACCCATATTCAAGCACAGATGTCATAAAGCAGTTAAGAAGCAGAACTTGCTTCAGATCTGCCCCTTCCTTGCCCGTTAGTTCAGTTTACAGCGCCGATCACTTCCCTGCCCTTGTATAGCTCATGACAGCTCACAAGAGCACTGGGTGTGGGTATTCCCTCTCCTTGCATCCTGAATGCTGGAAAGGTCAGGATAGATAGATAGATAGACAGACAGACAGATAGATAGATAGAGGTAAGCTAGAGTGTCTGAAACACATAAAATAACAATTCAAAATCTGGAAATTGATGTATATCTAAATGTTTAAACCCTCTTGGACACATGAAAGCTATTATTTAAATCACTTGTTATTTCATCTTCTGAGAAATTTGGCAAAGCTCGTCTCAAAGGCTAAAGCCTCCTCTTTGTTTTCAGAAACATTCATTCTGTAAAAATGAAAATTACTAATATCCTTCTAAGAGGTAGTAAACAGGTTTCAGTACTTCTT
>NW_010421415.1:102659-103174 GCF_000710305.1 Buceros rhinoceros silvestris | reverse complement strand
GCAAGGAAAAAGTCCTACAGCCAGGAAGCAATTCAGACCCAACCACGGAACATGTACTCAAGCAGTGCCAGAACAGGGAACCATGTGGGATCCTTGCATTGAACAATGCCTTTGAATGTGCAAGGACAAGGAAAAAAATCCAGCTAAGACTGGACACTTCTAATATACTTCATATTCAGTATTATTTAAATAATGTCTTCAGAAATTAAAATGAACATAATAAAGCAACCTGGTCTTTCTTTGGTCTGCGTTCATAGCAGTGATGAAAAGCAAGGGAACGAAGTTCATACTTCGAACTTTTGGCTGCTGGAGCCATTCTCTGCCAGTCTGGATCACTTTCTTAAAGGAAAACAATTTCTCTTCAGTCCTTTTCTCCACCATTGTGAACATTTATCTATTTTCTAACCTCAGTGACCATGAAGGAATAGAGAATGTGTGGAAAGTGGAAAAAAAAAAAATCTAGGAATGCTCAGTGCAAGGCACACCTCACACATAATAAGATGGAGAAAGGTGAA
>NW_010421415.1:99558-102554 GCF_000710305.1 Buceros rhinoceros silvestris | reverse complement strand
GAAAGAGATGGAATTTGGCAAAGACAGATATCATGCAGTGCGAAAGCCTTTACTATTTCCAGTTACCAGCAGAACTCTTGGCAAAACTCACGTCAAACAGTCCTTAAATTGCTGACAACATTTTGTTTCTGTTCAATCTGATCCAGCTGCAGCTGGGTGAGCACTAGAGTGAACCAAGAGTTGAAGCATTACCAAGACTTGCCTCAGGTAAGTCAGAGTTATTGGCTGTCTAGAGAGGGCAGTCAGAGGATATAGCGAGGCTAGTAGGGACACAAGATAGGAGAGTGCATATGTTGTTTGTTACTCCAGTTTGCTCCTGGTTGGCAAGATTCATTCAGTTTGCATGTTTGAATAAATCCTCAAATAAGCAGTATAAGCAGCAGCTTTTCTTCCTGACGTGAGGCCATGCATAGCTTTATTAATGCTAGCGTGAATTGTTTCCTGGCACTCTCTGTCTTACATCCATTGTGACATGAAGCTGATGCAACACCTCTGGTAAATTTTATATTAATACCAACACATCAATTTATACGGGCTGCTGCTAGTTTCCAAGTAATGTATCATTCTTACATACGGACTTTTCAGCAGCCTGGGTTGTCCTACTTCTATTCAGTTGCATTGCCAATGAGCAAAGACCTTAAAAAAATGCCCAAGCCAGACAATTTTTTGCATTTGTTCTATACAGAACCTCTTTTAAACATGTATTTTTTTCTTCTAGTCCCATACTAAACTGTATCAACTTAAAAGTAATCCCTTACTGTTCAAAACATCCACGGAAGGGAGAGAACATGAACACATGCCAGGTACCAGGAAGAATATCATTATGATTAATTCCTTGGTTGGATGATTTTGTCTGGTGATGGAGTTGTGATTAAATAGCTGCATTAATTATTTATTTAAGACTTTGTTTAAAATATAGGTCATGGTTTCCAAATGCTGAGGAAAATGCTTTCCATTAATTGATATTGGATGAAATAAAGATCACTAGAGTCATCAGCTGCCTAGTCTGTCCTTAAGTATAACTTCTACCTTGGCCTTTACTTCTGTTCGATCGCCTCAAGACTGAAAACTGCACAATGGGATGCCAAACTCCCATTCACTTTCATAGGCCTTTTGGGTGTCCCAATAAATTTTGTCATCAGAGTATCCAACTAATGCAGTGGCACCTCCACTGCCCTTGGGGGTTCGCAACTGCAGCTGCTGCCTGCCTGCCTGCCTGCCTGCAGGGCTCTGTTCACTCCCCTCGCTCTCTGCTATTCTGCTGCCAGCCAGCTCTCCCTGCCTACCCCTCACAGCAATTGTTGCTCAGCCTTTGCCACCTTCTAGTTCTTCTCAATCCTACAATTGGATCCATTACACAACTGCGGTTACTGCTCTCCCAAGTTCCCTCTCCTACAAGAGATAAAAGATAGCGCTTCTTAATATCTAGCTTCAATGCACAATTCAGAAAGTGGTGTCAAGCTCTGTTCTCTAGCTGGCAGGATCAGTCCTGATCCTATGGAATCTGGTAGGAGTTTCCGGTTTAATACACCAGCTTTAGTGTCAGAGCAGAATTAGGCCATTTTTGATACTAAATTCTCAGGATGTGCCTGAATAAAAATAGTACAAATTCAAGCTTTTCATCCATGATATATTCATCTTGAAGTGCACAGCTGCCATGCATAAATTTATGTAACTGCTATCTGTAGAAATATTTAAGCTTTCAATTCAACTCTGAAAAAAATATTTAGAAAAGTTAAGGAAGACTAAATGGTGAGAGCAAGGAAGGGGAGATAGTCATCAGAAGTACATGTTTTCAGAAGGCAATAAACTGCTAATGTTTTCATCTGAACCACTGAAGAAGTATAGCATAGATAGAAAATGTACAGAGAGGGACAAGGATGACCAGGCATATGGAATAGAGGGAAATCTAAGCAGACCACAACTTTTCAGCCTATAACTAGACAGCTTAAGGAGGCAGTGATAAGCATCTCTGTGAGACATACTATTCACTTTTCAGAGTAAAATCACTTGAGGCAATCTGTAAAATCCTCAAACAGAAAGCTCAAAACAAAAACAGTGTCATTAATTTATAGAACTCATTTCCATAACATGTTTTTGAAATCAATAATGTAAGCAGATTAAAAAAACAAGATTGGATAAATTCATGAACAATTGAGGCATCGGAAGCTTCTAAACACAGTATGACCTCCAGCCTGCGAGGACAAGGCACAGCAGAAGCTGGATAAGGATCTGAGAGGAAGACAGCAGCACTCTCTACAAACCCTCTCACCTGTATTGCTGTTCTTCACGATCAGCTGCTGAGAGCTCTGGTCTCTCCCATTACGGTAGCTGTCACACACTTGCCCTACCATGTTCACAATCTTCAAAGATAAAAATGCAGCAAGTAACCTGGTCTATATATGCAGTAAGTGCTGGGGCTGCAGGAACATCTCTGCCCCCTTACTCTGCCCAGCTGACATAGCTATGCAGAACCTCCTTGTGCCTCTACATTTTCAAGATTTCTGTGCTCTTCCTTTCTAAACTCATCTGTGACAAAGTATTTAGTATCACATGGTGTTACAACACAAGTACAGTCATATTAATCAGCAATATTTTTATTCTGCTGCATCTCTGGCAGGTTTCTCACAGTATAGCAACAAACATCCCAGTAATAAATGAGCTTCTAAGTGCACCAGACTTCAGTATTCAACTGCTGGCATGCGGTCTGTGATCAAAACTTAACATACACAACCACTGCAGAGGCAGCACACCAAGTAACAACAACAGCAACATTACTAACAAACAAGGTAAGACACTACTCTGATCTTCAGTTAAGAACACAGGTCAACAGTCTTCCTAACTATACCAAAATCTACTGCTTCAGAGGCTTTTTTTCCTAAGATATACCAATACACTACTGAATTACAGGGAGGTAGGTAAGTAGGAGCACAATGCCCATTAAATCTCCATAAACAATTAACTTTCACAGCTAAGCTCTGCAACAAAACACCCTT
>NW_010421415.1:92904-99416 GCF_000710305.1 Buceros rhinoceros silvestris | reverse complement strand
GTTGCCTCACTTGATGTAGGTCATTGGTGAGGTAATAGACAATTTCAACCAGCAACAGCAGAGAAGAAACAAAACCCCAGCACAACACATCCTTTGATAGGTCTTAATAAAAATACAGATCAAGTCTATAGCAGAAGAAATTGAACACACACACACACACACATACACACACACAAAAAGCAATTACCTCACTTAAATGTATTTTAAACGTTTTTAAAGTATACAGAATTTTACTGTGAAAAATACTCCAACAAAACATACATTCAATGTAAAAAAATGCCTTAAACTTACCTCTTAGTTTACACTGATTTAATATATTTTTTCTTCTACTTTTCAACTTTCCTTGCATCCTGGGAATATAGTGGTTTTCTCCACCCGCTTCCTTCCTCTCACCTCCTCCCCCTCCAATCTGGCCTCCTTTCCTTCCTTGGAGGTTTTTAAGCTTTAATTTGAGAGTGTAAAGCTGAAAAATATTTGATACAATTTTTTTTTTTAATTAGAGAATTGAGCTCCTCACCATGGTTGAAGCATTTCTGGGAACAGCACCAAAAAGCTGGAAGCTACTGCACTGAGTAACCACAGCATCTCTCTTAAAATCCTCACTCACTTATTTTTCCCAGACAACTAGTGTTCAGCATTTTACTTACAGACATGACTGCAGTTTAGGAAACTAAGGCTAGGAGCGAGTCTGAGCCCCTTTGTTCAGTTTTGGAACATGAAAACTAGATTCCCAAATTCCAGCGTGGGCCCATCTCCAGCTGGAACAGGAACAAGAATTATAAGTGGGATTTGACAATGTATGAGCTGAGGCTCGAGTTAGTCACATTTTCAATGAGCTCAGAAGAGTATTGATGATTATATGTTCTAACCGGAGGAGGTAGTTGTCAGTCTGCCTGCAGTGTGCATGTCATCACACTGGGGAAGGAGAAGTGTATTAGAGCTTGTGTGGGATTGGGCTTACTGAATGGAGTACTTGGGAAGTCTCCTATCCTATAATTTGGATATTGTTGGTGAAGGAAAAGAAAAAAAAAGAAAAGGAAAAAAAAGGGTTAGATCTAACAATTTAGGGAGCCTGCAACAGGCATTCACACCGAGGAATGTTGAAGAGACTCAGCATTTCCATATGCTAGTGAGCGGCAGCCTACAGCTTATTCTAGGTTTCCATTAACTGGCATTAGGTTGTGCTTTACAGCCTCTGTGTATTTAATTCTTGATGTAATATGGTAAGAGGTTGCTTTTACCAAATGAAGAACAATTTCCTGATATGATATCAAATCTGCAGTAATGCTAAAAAAGTCATACTTTCTCTAAACGCTTACACATATTTCAGGCATGCAGACTATAGTAGTCTTCTTCTCCATTCCTTGTTTGCTCAGTCATTACATTTCAGACTTTCCTCTTAAATCAATCTATGCAACCACTACTTTTTTATTTGCTGTTGCCTGAACAACAGCAAATTGCTACTACAATCCACCTATTTGTGTAAAATTCAGGAATTACTTGTCTGTTTTTTAACACAACCTATCTATACATTCTTCCAAAGATTATACTGACTGGACAAACAGGACCTTTCTTAGCCAGAAAACAAATGTTTTAGTGCAATTTATTGTGCATATTTCTGTATACTAAACATGCATTAGCTATATAAAATCAGTTCTGAACTAATTTATCACAGAAGCATTAGCCTCTCTTTTTTCTCAATCTGAATATGATATATTGGTAACCCTTCTTGCTCATGTTTCTAATCTCTTCTATTCTGTTTCCTGCTGTTTATATCATCTGCTGACTTCATTAACATGCTGTTCACTTGCTTGCTTTAATACTATTAATGAAACTGTTAAATAAGGCTGAAACAGAGACCAATCATTATAGTAGTACATTGGACAAACAGAATGTATCATCAGCCAGGTTTTCTGCAGCGAGGCCTAAAAGTCCATTTGTCAAAATCATTCCTTTTAATTGGTTTCAGTAAATTATTATTTATAGAGTTGACTGATGTTTAATTGAGGCACTAGCAGAAAGCTGTTTGGAAAACCTTGGCATAGAAAAGTTGATTGCTTATGTATTTGTTCTTGTTTAAACCAAACTGTCAAGAAAGTTTGGATCTGCTTCAGAATGGGTTTTAAACTATTTACTTCAGTTCTCCTTTCTATTTACCTCTTCATACTCACTATTTCACAACATAGTTCACCCCCACAGATTTGAGACATTTGAATTAACTCCATGCAATTGATAAAACAATTAAATTGCTTAAAAGCTGTGCAGAAGCGTTCATGATAACAAACAAATAGTATTAAACATAAGATATTTACTTAGACACAGATAGTGTGAATATATATGAACATACAACAGACACAAACAGTTCCAAATACATTTCCAGCATAACTAAGGTGAGCACGAGAGGTGACTCTCTGTTAAACATCAAAAACAGATAAACACAAAGAAGGAAAAGACCTATTTAACCTAACAGTTACCTGTAATCTGCAAAGAGACTAACTGAGAACAAGTTAAGCTAGAAATTGGAAGGTATATAACAACCATCAGGAACGTGAGGCTTCAGATAAGTCTTCCACTACACTTCGTAGCCAAGGCAACGAAACTAATGTCTTTAATACAAAGCTAGCTTGGTTCACAGAAGGAGTTTTTGAGTGGTTGCTTGAAAAGGCCATGTACCCAGCCCTAATCTCAGATGTGCCTGTCCTTACCTTCCTTCCAGCTCTACAAGCACAACAGTGAATATCAATGAAGCTCAAACCCTGATTTTGTCTTTGAAATTACTGATCATTCTCAAGCACATTTTCTTCATGCTGCAAATCTGAAATTAATACTGCTCAATTTTGATGCACCTAAATTGCCTTATGAAATCAAAAAATAAGAAAATGAAATCACTTTTCATCATTTCTAAGTAGACACTAGCAGCTAAATTTTAAAGTGTCAAAATTCTGGCCTACAAAACTTTAATTATCAGTAAATACACAAGAGGGAAAGCTTCAAAAGTAAGGAAGGGCACTCCTGAAAAAACGGACTTCAGTACTGGCCAAGGTCTTTGCTAAAAAGCTCAAGTTCACTATTCCTGACAAGAGCACCTATGCCAGGGTGCCTTCCCAGTCATATCAATGCAGACCAGGGGAGGAAGGAAATAATCTAGACAACAAGAACACATCCTTGCTATTTGTTTTCCTTTTGGTGCCAAAAAGCTTGGAAATCTTTCATGAGTTAGAAAAGATGGAAAACATTTGAATTCATGTCCCTGGATTTGTTTTGGATGTGTGGAGTGATCTCTTTTGGATGTGTCAGAGGTGATACCAAAGGAAAACTGGGCATTTTCATACTCACAACATTTTTGGTAGTTAAATCATTTCATTCTGAGGTTTTCATCTCAGAAAACACTTCCAGACATGCAAAAAATTCAGCAGGTCTCTTTTTATACATTAAAACCTAGTGTCAATTAAAAAGGGTATCAAAAGACTTTCTCACAGGTATGTATGATATCTCACAGAATGAAGCATTCTTGGTCCACCTTGGAGCATTCTCCTCTAAGGTTTTAACTCTTATCAGAGGAAGAAGGATCTTTAGTGAAAAGACCTGTTTAACCTCTATAGTATATTATTTACATAGACTAGTCAAAGAAAACAAACAAAGTTATTACTTTATGTATGATCTCTTTCTATGGCTAAATAGTTCTTGGCCTCTTGAAAGCACGTGATTCATTGTTTTCATCAGCCTATGATCATAAATGATACAAAGAAAAATCACAGTAATTATAAAGCAGTCTTCATAAGAGCTATATTTAATGAGCTATGTTCATCTCTGCTCCAACTCCACTAGCTTCTGTCAAAAGCAAGGATACTTTTAACCATTATGTGGCAGCTTGCATAGCTACAATTACAATCCTCAAGAAAACAGTAATGCCCTGATCCATTTAAAGGTTAACACTTGTTTTCTGTCTGTTAACAAAACTACTGAATAGTTAAGATACATTGAGAGTGCAATAAATGTTTGTAGAGTTCAAACAAATCATTCTGAAACCTCATATGAGAAAGGCTTAACGTACTTTTTGCTTTTCAGTTTGACATCGAAAAAGGTAACAAAAGGCAAACATACACATATACTTGTATGTATGCATGTATAAGCATATACACAAACATTGGCAAAAAAACCCAAGTCAGCAGCGTATCATCAAAACTCTTTCACTGGATTATTATTTGCTGTAGAAATTAAGAACTACAATTCAACTTCGGAAGTCCATAAAAAGTTGAAAAAAAAAATGCAAGACAAAAATATACTCTTGGTCTAGAGGAGACTACAGTCAATGTATGAGACAGCAGAAGATAGACAACTGTGCAGCACAAATCAAAAATGAGGAAAAAGTTGCTCAGCATACACCTCAGCACACAAGTACATGAACTGAGCATCAGATGTAAACTATTGCCATCACCAGGTGGTTTACGTAAACATTTATCAGTTATGCAGCCTCTGCAAATGCTATTTTGCATTGTTGCTGGACATTGAGCTGATAACAAAAAAACCCCCAGGACACCAGCATAGGCTGGTGCTATTTTACCTGTTGAATTTAACCAGGGAAAAATAATTCCGACTACCTTGCAGGAAGAAAAGGCTTGTTATTGACTTCAAAGGGCTCACTAACAGTAGCACACAACTTCCAGTCCAGCATCATTTCAGTGTCAATGATTTTTGATAATTAGAAATACTGTTTACTTCATAGTACATTTTTAATTAAAAAAAAATTACATAATTTCTTCCTTATGCTCTTTGCAAGCATGTTGTGTTCTGCCACAGAAGTGATTACTTTCCACTGTCCTGAGGAGGAAGCTTTGTGCACAGTGGGGAGGAAGAACATGGCTTGGAGAATTAGATCTACGGAATGGTCATCCAATAATTTACTGTTTGGGTGGGAGCGATGAGGAGGGAAACTTCATATAAAAGTTATGAGGGGGGCCTGACAATGGAGCCAAACAATAACTTGGATAAGACTAGGAGAATAAAATTCAAAGATCCCAGCAATCTGTTTTAAGGCCATGCCAGAACTCCACACATCCTTCCTATTATTAAAAAGCATGAAGTATCGTAAAATCCTCCCATCTCATCTACTGCTTACAAGATATCCGTCTTCCCACCTTGCCATCCAATACAGCTCAGAACTATGGTCTTATAAGCCTCAAGATACAATGTGCTGTTCTCTAAAATAAAACTTCAAAAGCATCAATGAGTTTAAAGGCTGGCTTATCGTCACAGGGATCACATGTGTCTGTGCATGCATATGAGTGCATGAGACAAGAACACTGAACCTATTGATTAATTTCTAATTAGAAGAGAGTGAAGCATGGGGAAAATTCTGAAGCAGCCTTGTATTGTGATATGCAGAAGAATGCAAGCTGCAGTTCATTGGTGTCTCCATAGAAACAAGACATATTTGAGGGTGTAAGACATTGTCAAAGGACTAAAAAAATTCAGCTTCAGCAGAAAACAGAAAAGCACCTGGGGGATTTTTTTAACCAGGAAAACAAAATTAATTATTCATATCCCATATAGGAAGCATTTGGTTTTAGATGAGTTACTTAACATACATTAGGATTAATTTATGGACTGGCTAATCCTATGAATTTGTAATCCATAAAATCTGTAGAAAATAGTTACACTTCGAAGTATAACACCAAAGAGGACAGTAAGTAGGCTCTCAATGAATAACTGCAAGCTCTATTCAATGCACTGCTAATTCTTGGTACCACTTTCACATTTGCTTTAGACACAGTGCTTATGCATTCACATGAATATTGGGCCATACGTAGGACCCTGCCCTGGCCTGTGCCAAAGGTGGCCCCAGGAGAATTACAGGCAGTGGGGAGACATTGCTTCAATAAGACACTACACTCGAAACCTGCTCAGCTTCCCTCCTACTTCAAATGAAGAGACTCACAGCGTGCAGCTGCAGTGACTATTTTTAAGAGGCTGCACCCACACAGAGGGTGGATTAAAAAAGGCTCATCTCCTTATGCCAGACCTGAAGCTATAGGCAGAGGGTTTTTTCACAGATGACCGAGAAACTTGTGCCAGCTGGTAGCTTCACAAGCTGGGTTGCTTTTCCCTTATTTTCTGCCCAGACCTGGCTACTGCAGCCTCAGGAACAGTCTGCCAGCTGAACCAGCCTCAGCACCCTCAGCAACTCTCCTAAAGGTATTCCTTATCCGTGGAGCTCCCCAGTCCTGGAGATAACTCTGTCTCCTTTTCTACTGAAACAAAAATGTCAGGAAATTATCAGCTAGCAGTTTCCCCATCAAGTTGTTTCTGCTGCATTTCCACAAAAGAGCAGAAAGACTGTCACACTGCCGCCATCGCCTGGGGTACAGACGAGCTATATACACTCCTGCATGTGCTACGGAAGGGAACTGAAGTTGACAACTGCTGTTAACTTTTGGCTAGAGGTTCCTGCAGTTTTAGGAGCCCCTCTGAGGGATGCATTAAGGGAGTGCATGTCAGACACCAAAAGAGAA
>NW_010421415.1:91028-92759 GCF_000710305.1 Buceros rhinoceros silvestris | reverse complement strand
AGGCCTTTGCCTGCTGACATGGTGTTCCACAACGCTGTGGTGCTGTCTAACCCTTCCACAACAACTACCCGATTTAAGGCTGGTTAGTCAGGGAGATGAGGAGTAAGGAAATGGATAAAAACTATGAGACTTCCCACCTCTAAATAAGAATTAAGGGTTCTAAAAAGATGTATTATGAGTGGGAAGGAAAGAAAAGGTTTAAGTTAAAGTGAAAAGAGTTATTTTGGGGCTTTTTAGTGTGCATGTCACACATAACCAAGTTCTATACAGCATATTTTTACCATGAAGGTAAAAATATTCAGAGGACATACTGGAGACTGAGTATTAGGCATTTTTTTTATCAGTTCTGACCTTCATATTGAGTATCCAGGCATTAGAGCTCTGCCAGAGATTGTCTAGCTCTCCTCAGACTTGTATCAGGATGGATCTAAGAATGGAACCAATCCTTTAATTAATAAAGCATGGCGACTGCCTGTCTATTGCCAAAATGGATACAAAACACAAAAATGGGAGTAAAAGCGACCATGGTTTGTTTGTGTCCAGCTGTGCTTGGTACCATTTGTGAAAAGACGGGAATTCAGGGAAGTGTGAATGGATGGACAGTCACTTACACTACAGGTTCTCCAATCTGTGCACCAGAGCTGAAAGCAGTGAACTTGCTTACAGTCACTTATCTTTCACAGGCAGGATCACAAACGCATTGCTGTCTGCACAGGGTCTCCAGAGAAAGTAAAAATTGATGCTCCTGATTATTTATAGATACTGACATAAAATGAAGAAAGGATACAATAATTTGAAGTCTTTTTCTATTTCTGTACCCCATACTCATTTCCCAAACAAGACAATGAGAAATGGAAATTATTCATATTTTTCACTGGTTATGCTATTTATCAGCAAAAGTCAGACTGAGGGACACCAAGAAATAATGCTCAGAGAGAAAGAAGTGCACCACAACACCTGAAACATAGCTGCTGATGTCTACACTATGATCATATATTGCTGCGATTCCAGATTATATTAGATGGAATGGTGTTGACATATCTCGGGAGAAACTTAGCTGTTGTTTAACCAATGAAGTCTTTATTATCCATGAAGCATGCTTGACATTTTTACTAAGTAAGTATGATACTTTATAGGGGGCTATCCAAACACTCTGACTAAATGCTTTATTCTGTCACAGTTTATAGGTGCGTTCTTTGATATTAGATCTACTGCATCTAAAGCACGTATTGGCATCGTGCAGTGATGGAACTTCAGCATGATTTTGACATTAGCAACACACACTGAGTTCCCAGTAATGACTTAACACATCATGCCCACATGCACATATGAAGATGACTTGCACGCTGGACAAACCAAAAAAGACCCTTCCATATGCTCTCACTAGTTCAGCTGAAAAGCAAACCTATCCCTAGACCCAAATGGTTCAGGTCTATGTAGTGATCCTAACAAGTTGTTTGGTACCCAGGACTATGTTAGATGTATTGCAGAAGGATCGCAGCTGAATTTTCCTAATCTCAGTTCTAGGAACAGTGAGATCAAAAATCTCATCCAGATCTGTTCCCAGAAATGCACAGAGGCAAATTTTCCAAAGATTTAAATTATCTGGATAGCCAAGGCTATCTGCGTCAGCACAGAATATACGAAAGTTTAGCACAATTACTGGAGAAAACACATGAGCCATGCTGGCTATCACAGAATTTTGACACACACAGTCATCAGATGTAGGGA
>NW_010421415.1:82269-90897 GCF_000710305.1 Buceros rhinoceros silvestris | reverse complement strand
TGTCCATCATTCAGGTCAGTGGTTATGGCTGCAGTGTGAGACTGGTGAATAATGGGTTTAATTTCATGCTTTGCCAAGGCTTCTTAAGGGACATGAGGGAAGTTATGGAGCCTCTGTTTAATTCTTAAAACAAGGATAATGATCTTTTCTCACTTCAGAGGTGTGCTCGGATGAAGGCTGAGGCAGGTTGCTGTGGCATGCAACAGGTTCACACTAGTTTGTTCATACATATATACGCATACATATACTCACACACATATAAGTATGTATATTCTCAGCAACGGATGAAGCTTAGATAAACATCCCAAGTTCATGTGCTTTCCTAAAATTTGTAGGCAACACATCTTATTCAGGAGAGATGATTTTGTAAATATAAACAGCTTTACAATACACTTCTTAAATCCATCCAGGACAACATAGTGCAATATTCTTCCTGTAGTTATTTTACCACTTTGGCATATAACATATTGGTTGTGAGCATATTCAAGTGAGTTTGTTTGGGGTTTTGCATTTTGTATATTTAATGCAAACTGCTTTGAACGACTTTACTACTTTCCTTAATTAAAATAAAATAAAGCAGAAAAGGGACACATTAATTTTCCTGCCAGAGTTGCATTTAGCCCTAAGCACTGTGGGCAAGGCACAGTGATGCACAATATGTTGCATAGCAATTCTGCCTGAATAAAGCTTGTGATATTAAAGAATAACCATGCATCCAAGAGACAGTCAGCCTTAGACACAGACAGATTGACACAGCGTGGTGCAACATTTTTGTCCAGAATCTGGAAATGCTTCCTTGTGAAACTTTGGCAAGAGTAAGTCTGCACCATGTGAACCTCCTTGCAAGTTTAATTGTCTGTACACAAGCCATTAGTCTACATTCAGGAGTTAATTTTCTTAACATTTTCCTCCTTCTTTCACAGCATTCTGGCTAAACGAGTATGATTTAGTCAAATAAATAAAAGACAATCCATGGTAATTTGAGGCTTTTGACCACGCCTGAAGACAGAGCTGATGAAAAAGATTAATAAATAAATAAATACATGTTTGGCTCTAATCCAGTACTGCTATTCCACAGTCTGAATTGCTCAAGGCAGAGGTTCCTTTAGTACGGCCCACAGCCCTCCAGAGCTAACGTGTTGGTCTCCTGCCATCATTGCACCGCAGCACAGACCTCATTCTCTTGTATTGCTCATTATTATCTCTCCACTGTAGCAAATAATGGACCTATGCTTGATGAAAAGGATATTAAATAAAAAAAATCTACTAAAAAGTTGCATTATGAAACAATCGTCAATCCCGTTGAAACTGCATGACAGATCTGCAGTAAAATCAGAGGTTTCTTACAAGAATTTGTTTGGTGGTTACCTAGTGAGTAGCAATAATCAAAAGAACGCTACATAGATAAATCAAGAAATCTACAAATAAAAAGCATTAATTTCACGTCTCGACTTTGCATTTCAGTGCCGCAGCACAACGAATCACCATGAATAGCATGGCGAGGGTTTCTTTAGAAGGCATATCTGTCTGCTAAAATGGATGAGCACACCATACCATGTCCTGAGTGAGCCTATTGAGATGGATTAACTGCATTACAAACTGTACAGACTATATGTATGGCTTGCATGTGTTGTCTACATTATTGTCATCAGGATAATCTCAAGAGATCACCATCATACTTTTTCTTGGTGTCTAACTTTCTTTTGGAATCATACAGTTTTCTTGGACATTTGCTTTGGGCTGGGTTTCATAGAAATTACAGTTTAAATAGGCACAATGTTCATTCTCATGTATCTGTTGGCTACACAAGGCTACATGTAGGCTTCTGTGGATTTACACAGGTGGCACTGCCAGCACAAAACTGAAAACCATGTAACTGCATAGTTCGGCCATTGCTGTGGGACCTCTTTGCAGACATTAACCATTCTGTGCTCTAGATGTGTGCTTCTGCAGTTTGGGAAGGAACTCAGCATTGCTGTCAAGTTGCAGTCAAAGTGAGCTAGAAGATAATCTACCCTAACATACTGGCCACATCCGAGGGCATGGTCAAACCTCCACTTACAAAGGAGGAGGTGTGCTGCATGGTGCTTCCTTCAAAGGGGAGCTCCTGGAAGGGAAGATGCTGTGCAGTGCTCTTGAAGGAATGGACTAGCTGCCTACTGGTAAGGCATTTCTCCTCAGTCTGGAAGATGTTCCCTCTGAGCAACTGGGATTGGTCCCCTCTCTAACACTAAGGGAAAACTCTCATCCCCTCTTTGTAGGCTGAGTTGAGGATACAGAACAACACAGGCTCCTCTGATGCCCATTTGCTCTGATTCCTACTGTGTTGGATGCTGTACTACCTCTCGTGGTCTGGACTATATCAAAGACAAACAAAAAAAGTTGTGAATCTTACTGAAATGTTTTGGAAATAGTTGATCCACACTGTCAAACTTGAGGATTTTTCTCTAAAAAAACTACAGGAGAATAATACTTAAAAGACCGTCTTTATGAACCAAAACACGACGAAATTTATCAAAATGTATCTATTTTGGAATACTTCACTAAAAACTGGGTTTCTCCACCTGGAAATTTTCTGTGACATTTTTAAAAATCAGTACAACAAAATCTCCAAAGACAACAGAAAAAAATAAATCAGATTTTAAACAGAAGAAATTCATGACCACTTTGACTTTTCAGATCAAGGTTTCATTTTTCATGCAGGTCTGCCCTACACTCTCTCCCTCTCATGAAAAAAAAGGAGGATGCAACTGCAGAAAAAGCTTACATTACTGAATCTTGTATTTGATTTACCTACACATCTTTACCTACACACCACCCATATTACCTAAGGATCTTTAAATTGCTGTTCCATACTGTGATAATCAGATATATTAAGAAATTTTATTTTAAATATTTTTGAACAAAAAAATCACTCTACCAGGTGCAGGTGCCCAGGTGGTGGCAGTGGGAGCTTCAGGGTGACCTCTGTGAGGAGAGGCTGGGGCTGCCCTGTGGCTGACATAGCTGGTTTCAGCTGGCTCCAACTGACCCACCACAGGGCACAAGCCAAGCCCAGCAGCCACAGTAGTGTCTGTCACCTCTTGGAAATCCTATTTAAGAAAGGGCAAAAAAACACTGTATAAAACTGAGGAGTGAGGAAAAAGAAGTGAGCGAAACAGCCTTGTGAGCACCAAAGTGAGAGAAGAACGAGGGGCAGTAGGTGCTCCTGCAACCTAGGGAGAGGACCGAGGTGGAGCAGATATCCACACTGCCATCTGTGAAGACCCTAAGCAGAAGCACATTTATCCTAAAGGACTGCAACCCATGGAAGGATCCATAGAGGCAAGAGAGACATGTGAGGAGGAAGAAGCAGCAGAGAGGAGCTGCTATGGACTGACGTCAACCCCTGTTTTCCATCCTCCTGAACCACCTGGGGTGGAGGAGGCAGAGGAGTCAGGTATGAAGGAATGAAGTCAAGCCTAGAAAAAAGGAGGAGGCCCAGGGGGTAAGTGTTTTCATTTGTCGTTTTTTCTCACTATCCAAACCTATTTTTAATTGGCAATAAATTAAATTAATTTTCCCTAAGTTGAGTCTGTTTTGCCCTTGATGGCAATTAGTAAGTGACCCGCCTGTCTTTATCTCATCCCACAAGCTTCTTCACCTTATTTTGTACCCTGTCCTCCTGAAGAGCAGGAGTGAGAAAGCAGTTGGGTGGGCAGCTGGCCAAGTCCAACCCACCACAAGGACTAATTTTGGAAATATACACTATTCTAGAAATTAAATACAGCATCACATCAGGTATTTTCATCAGTAAAAAGTACTGCTTTAAGTCATCAATAAAAAAATACATCACAATTGTAGAGATTTGTAACTACAGTCAAGAGTTACAGATGAATGTTCATGTGTCTTTTATAACAACAATATTTCAATAATTTCTTAAATAGCTTGCTGGAAAATACACTGCTCCTTGTTATTGCTGCGGACTGAAAACAGTGAAAGCCTTCTCTTGCTCGAGGTTATCTACCAAGATTTTGATAGCAGTGTAGAGAAACGGATTCCAAGATTCTGCCTAAAAAAATAATCTTGGTATTGGAAGAGGCATGTTTAATTACTTAATTACATCAGTGGCAAATGAAAGAAGAACACCATGAGCAGAGTAGGTGAGGAACGGGCCACTTTGTGTGAATAAACAGTCTAAGCTAACACAGAGGGAAATCAAATCAACTCTCCAGCATTAGGTACACTGATGTAAACTTGGAATAATTTAAACTAACGCTTTAGCAATTCAAAAGATAATCTGCTTCATATAGATGCTAAATCACTAACACCTCCATCAAACCAGATCTCAGGTTTTAAAAGAATATGATATATAAACAAGTTCTTATTATTCTACATGAATCAATGTTGTCTTGCTGAAAATAAGGATTTTTCAGCTCTCAGTTCAGATTTATGCTTACTTCTTGGGCATAGAGCTTACTTTTGTTTCCTCCGTCAACAGCATATGCTACTCATATCTTATTACTGCAATACATCTGTCCAATATCTTCTATTCTTGCAGTATACTAAGCTCTTTTCTTTATTCAGTGTGGCTATTACCAGTGCAACAACACTTTTTGTTTTATTCTTGCTCTAATAGAGAGAAAAGAAAGTTAAAAAAAAGTCTCCAGCTGATGGAAGGTTGCTGTAATTCTGATTTCTCCAGATCTCTTTTGACCCATAAAGCGTGTGAGGAAAACTAAGTGAGTTTTAGAGCACGTATTTTAAAACTTTCCATGAGTGCTCTCATTAATTAATATTTTGTCTAACCTGGTTTTGAATTCATGAAGAGCAGCTAACAGATTCTCCTGGCTTTACCACCTAACCCCACGAATATGACTTTAAAGAGATGCTTTTCACAAGACAGTAAGGGCCAAGGCTGTAGCTTTAGGAGGCAATGTGTTGAGCAGAAAAAACTACGTTTATGTCTTGTAGATGGACATCAGGGTACCCTAAAATCCAATTTTACCTACTAGTAAAAACCTCAGTTATTTGACCAAGAAAATACATAACCTTTTGCTAAAAAGCAAATGCAAATCACACAAACATAATTTTGAAACCAGCCTATACAATACTTAGTCAGATATCTGAGTCTATTAATTTTGTAGGTTTAATGAAGGCTTGGTAGATCCCTATTTCCCTTTACTTGAGTACATCATTGTCTTATTCCTTTCATATTCTATACAACTTCTTCATATGAGTGTCCTTCATTTGAAGAGAACAGCTGCTAGCACGGTAATCACAGTGTCCCCTTCTGTGTCAGAAACAGTAGCTAGGAATCCTGTTCTCGATTCTTACTTTTCTGTTCATGACACATCACTACTGCATGAATAAGACCACTTAAGCATGAAAACATTAATTTAAAATGTGTTGTTTGGAGTAATCTCTGTTATTCAATATCCAATACTATTTTGATCTCTTCACAGATTTCAATGTCTCCAAAAAAATTCAAGCACGTCAGCTTAGTCTGAATTCCCTTGGAGCAGGGACGCAGGTGCCATACCATGTGACCAGGAGCTATGCAGTCCGCCAGCCTGTAATTCCATGGAAATCTCCTCCTTTCACAACCAACTGACTATCCCAAATGGGATTCTTAACAGCACACTACCTGGAAATTCAAATGCAGACCCTTTTGTTTTCAAAGTAAGTCATTTAAAGACAGACAGCCAAACTTGTTACAACCATTTAACATGAGTGAAAATTCTAGAAAGCAAAAAAAAAAAAATTCACTCTTGGGGGGTAGGGAGAAAAATGTTCACATTGTATTGAGAAGACTGGCACTACTAAAGAAAAAAATTATAACGGTTGATCTACTTATATCTAACTGCTAATAGAATTTGGGACTGAAATCAGTAAAATAGAAATTGTGCCATTAAACTAACATTATAGCATGACTCTTTTCAAACTCAATTTTAAATATCTGAGTTGATTTCCAGGTTTATGTGCTACTTGTGGATAGGATTTCTCCTCTTTCATTCCCACACCCAACGCAGCAGGGCACACATGGCGACTTTCAGACTAGCTGGTGTTCTCAGTGCTTCAGAACTAAAATACAAGTAAGCATAGAACGTGTTAAAGAGTTGCGCTTCCTCAAGGTAGTCTTAAAGCAAATCTCACCAGTGTCAGTATCTCCCATATATTTTCAGTTTCAAAACCTTAATTTTTGGAAGCTAATGCAAAGCTGCATTCCTTATTAGATCTTCAAGTCTGCCCTTGCTTGACTATTGCTCTAATTCTAGGTTTTAAATGTAAAGACATGGAAAATATTGTTGAAGAAGAGATTTGAAAAGGAACACATTAGTGCCAGGCTCCCTCAGTGCCTCCACTGATTTCTCCATGCAGCCTCTCTCACTAGTCTTTTTCAGAGTCCCAGCAAATTCACAAAAGAGAATCAATGGAAATGTCTGCTCTTCTGTGAGGATAGTTTCCCCTTCCTCAGCAGAGACAGAAACATCAGATGTAATTTATGTCAGTAGTGCTTCCTAAACATATAAACTCCTGCACTTTTATCTCCAAGAAGACAGCCTTCTGCTACCTGGTAAAGTATTATCACCCATACTTTACAGAGGAATGACTTGTAAAGAAACTGCATGACCTGTTAATAACCAAGAATTGTTTTCAGCACAGTCACATCTCCACACTCCACCATGGTGCCTGACAAACTCATCCTGCTCTTTTTTTAATCAGGAATAATGTATATAGAGTAGACTTTTTTCCCCCTAATATCCAAGTAATTTATCATTCTATTATCTGCTGTTAATGGCATGAGCATATAAGTGAAATAAAAATACCTGAATTGGAGGGATTAATTTACTAAAAAGCCAGTATGACTCATTTGTCACTTTTCTGAAAAAGCATGTACTGGTCCCACAGGGTCGTGGCTTGCAAAGGTCAGAATAAACAGTGTTGTTGCACAAAAAAGAGAAGACTGAAGCATTTATGAACCGGTTAAACTTCAACCCAGCCTGAGAGTTTGGGGGAGGCTGATAATTATTAATGTATAAATTAAGAATGGAAAGTTAAAACTAACTTATCAACAGTCTTATTCACTGGAGAATCCCATCACTATCCAATGATTTGGTCTAAAAATCACCTTTTACTGACTTGGCTATTTAAAAGGTAAACAGTAACTGAAAGGGTTTATCTGAGAATTAGATACCCACATTTAAAAGAGTTAGGACCAGAATTTGAGTCCATCACTACAGCTGCGGTGGGCACTGATTGCACTGTGTGTGTGGCCACAGAAGGAGGCAGTGAGCTGAGTGCGGGGATGCAGCAAGCAGGTTTTAGCACCCTGCCTGGCTTTTGTGGCCCGTGCTAACTCGTAGTATCTCAGAGGAGGCACACACTGCTTTTTCTGCCTCTCAGACTGAAAGTGTGTTTGTGTATGTGTGTGTTTGCATACAAATAACTGCCTCTCCTCACACGTAACAGCATTCCTGTATGAGACCAGGTACAGGAGACATGAGATCTTAGGAGAACAATAAAAATCAGAAGTCCATCTCAAGATTACACTATAATAAATATTTATCTGTCCTTGCTTACTGAAGCACAGACATATCCATAAATCCCCATGCTCAGATCAGACGCTGGGGGGTTTAATACAAAGCAGTTAGTGTCTAGACAGCTTTGTCCTATCTGGGAATCACGAGAATGAGAAGAAGCAGGCACTTAGCGCACAACAGGCACATGAGGGATCCATCAAAGTAGTACTACAACTAGCTTCAAGGCACTCCACACACAAAAGGCTGAGATGACATGCTCAGTCCCGAGAAGGGGAGTTTCCCTTTTCTCACGGGGCCTTATCCCAGAGCCCACTAAAACCAAGGGGAAGCTCACATTCATTTTCATCCAGAGTGCACCCAAACTGTTACTGCTACCGCTTTCCTTGTAAGACAACACTACACCATAAGACACAATGCGAATACTGACATGAATACAGTACGAAACATGAAGTTCCATGAAGGTTTGACTCTGCACCAAAATCAATAGGATTTTAGAGCATGGCCATCAAACTGCTTTCCCTTGGAGCCCATGCAGGAAATCTCGAGAACACCCATAAGACTGCACAATGCTAGTACATACTGTTGCCGACTTCCAACTTCTCTACCACACATTACATCAAAAAAGTACATCTAAGCAGGCTTGCTGGCATTGCTAGTTCACCATCTCAAATTTGGGTTTTATCTGTTTCATCACCCTTTTGATCCGATTTCGACAGCTGCAGTGTGAATGCTAAGGACAGGGGTTTACCTCTGCTTCCTGCTATAAAAACAAGGTCTTACAGAGACAATGCTCAGTTCCATGAAGCCCTTATCCTTCATTTGCTTCACAGGCACTGCTAGAACTGAAATTATACTGATAATTGAGCCATCCTTTTCTGCAGTAATATTGAAGAGAAATACTATATCAAAATTGGTTGCCAAAGTCTTGCAGATACTTCTCCCCTCACAAGAGGTTATTCATTTGTTATGAATTCAGTCTATTTTAGAAATCTAACATTTAGATCAGGTAAACTTATCAAGTGTGTTAATATTTCTCAGGCTGTAGGTCTGATTTAAGAGGCTTTTACTGGAAGTTACTCGTACTCCTAGCTCCAGATCTTTCCCT
>NW_010421415.1:68874-82181 GCF_000710305.1 Buceros rhinoceros silvestris | reverse complement strand
TTCCCTATGTCAACCTCAAAAGCTTCAAGTCATGGTAATCAACAAGTTATCTTGTGTGCTTTAAAATGGACCTGTAAAATGGTACATTCAAAATAAATGGAACTAAATGTGCACTTAAAAAAAGAAACAACATTTTTTTAAAAAGGTCTGTTCAGCTTGTCTCTGTGTGTGTTTTTGAAAAAGCCAGTCTCATCAAAGCTGTAGTTTGGAATGTGGCCGCAGAAAGAGCCAAGTCAGCGCAACTGTGCACACTTCGGGCAGCGAGTGGGAAGGAACAAGTGTCTGCAGGCAGGATGTGAACCTCTTCTGATGGATCTGCTAAAGGAATAATGAAATGGTGCCATGACTTCAGTTAAAATATAGGGAAGACAAATGCTTAAATGGCAGTTCAGTGCAACAGAAAAAAATTAATTGTCTAATTGCAAGGTATAATTTAAGCTTTTACTAAGTCTATCAAAATGTATACAGACTACATATTTATGAGAAAAATACCACTGACTCCATATAATCAATAAAATCAAGAGTCTCTATGAGATTCAGCTACTTAGCCTGCCACTCTTTATGACACCACAGTATTATTCCTGTTGGTTTAAGATGTTTTCTCCTTTCAGCTGCTATTATGCCTGCGCAAATGGGAAGAAGCCAAATGATTGCACTGAGGAAACAGTGAGGCCGAATAGATACAAAATGCTGTCAAAGACACCAAGTGAACAGAAAAAATATTCTTTTAATTTCTTTTAGTTCTTGCCTATTTCTTCTATCATCAGTTGGGCAGGGAGAAGAAAAATAAATCAGATGCAAGAATGATTGTCCAGATGACAATAACCCACTTAAAGAGCCATTGATAAAATTTATAGGACTAAAAATGCATGAAGGGAACTGGGATTAAAAAATCACCCCCGGAGAAACATACAGAATAGCCCCCAAATTCTGTGCCCTCTTCTAGCCATACAGCTGGTGTGAATGGTGAGGGATGAGAGACCTGGTGCTGTTTAACTCAAGCCTCATCTCTAAAAAGAGAGAGCCAGCACAAAGAAGGGCTTTCTACAAACAAGCACCTCCTAGGAAAAGCCTGATTCACTCAAAACAAGAACTTCTGAACTGGACCAGTCCTCAAAGCAATGCCAAGCTCATTGCCTCCTCCAACTCTGCAGCAAAGTTTCTATAGGAGATGAACTACCTCCGTTTGGATTTCCTTGTCATCACATAGAGGAGAAACCGCAGTGAGGAAGTTGCCATGGCTGTGTGCTGAATTAACATCTCATCACCCACATCCATTTCCCTTTTTATCCTCTGCATTCAAAGCGCAGGGCTGCACTGGGCTCCTGGTAGCAGGGGCACGGTGCTACAGGTAGGCACGCTGCTCCCCAGCTGCACAGCCTGAGGCGTGCTGTACCCCAGCTTCCTGAAGCCATGCACTCACCAGCTCTGCCATCTTCCGTGCTGTGTAATGGGAATATTTATCTTGACATGCCTGGCCTGCCCTTGCCCCTCCTCTCTCCATGGGTAAAGCACATGAGGTCTGGAAGAGCTATTCCTCTTCACGAATTGCTGTGAGATTTCTGCCCTCAGGAACAGTACCTAGATCTGGCAAGTGAAAAAGCAGCCTGGTATATTCTGGCCTAGGGGCTGGACTAGATGACCTTTGAAGGTCCCTTCCAACCCAAAGCATTCTGTGATTCTAGAATTAAATGGTGAGTTGCCCTTATCGTGATCCCAATAAGTGGTTTGCCACCACCTTCAGCAGAAGCGTGTTTAAGCCCTAGATACCAAGGATCTGATGATGGCAAGTCACCCAGAAAATGTACTGAAATCTATAAAGAACATTGTTGTTCTCATATCCAAAGACAGACAGAGTGGTAAGAACTAGGACAGACAACACATGGCTGTTTTCACAACATGTTACTACTAAACAGATCAGCTAAAACTTGACCCTGATAACAAAGAATGCCTTTCTCAGAAATTACATGGAAATGTACGATCCTTAAGTAATTTTCTTCTTTGGAGCTCTTTCTCGCTTTCTTTTGACGAGCAATGGTTACCTTTAAATCTTTGAATTTGGTACTGCAAGTAATTATTGCTACCACAAATGCTACATTAACATTTAACATCTATTTAAGATGTTAATGGTGACTTTGACGCAGTTTCACTTTCCTTCAGTAAATCTATGAACTACTATGTGGTTTTCTCTATATATCACTAAATGCTCTACTGTGCAGGTTATCTGACAGCAACAGACTTGCTACCCTATTTGTACCTTGGTAATGTACTGCTAAGAGGCATTAATAGCTTGCTAAGCAGAACTACTTTGCTGCTTTCTGTAGGGTTTGCTGGCATTCGCACTGTCCTGTATGATTTTCAGGCTTTAATATCAATTTTGCAACTGCATCTGTCAAAGACAATTAAATTGTATGACAAATATAATTCATATCGGACCAATCCATTTGACAAATCTTTCATTGTTGCAGGTATGAATATTTTATATTACACAATGAGAAACTAAAAGCAATCCAATTTGACTTAGCCTTGGGGTCTCCAGTCAAGGATGTATGGTTTCATACATACTCCAGCCCTTTGCCCTGACTTTGGGCAGAATTTTTGAAATATATATAAAAAGAAAAAATGTATTGCCTGTAGTATTCAAAGAAAATGAAGCTGGCATTCACAGATGCTGTGCTATACTAAACTCTTATCAGTGAACAGAAATTCCTTTTAAAATGAGTGTAAAAAGCCAGATAATTTTCCTTACTACTCTAGAATAATTTATTGGGAGATTATTTTTTTTATAGCAACTAGGAAACATGGAAATGTGGATCCCATATTCATTCTTTTCTGCACACACTTAACTTCCTTTATATTCACATCAGAGACATCTATCTGGACTCATTTGTACTACACTCATGAAACTTGAATGTACAGAAGTCCAGTTATTCACGATTTTCCCTGATGTACTCCAGCTCAAATTCAAGCCTTTCTCCCCAAAAACAGAATCAAATTATTAACTATATAAACTCACAGTAATGAAAAACCTAAGAGCATAAAATTAAGTATTGAAGAACAAAAATACAAGCATATATTTTTCTGAAAAGTTTTTGATCTGTGTCTGAGACTTCTAACGTATTGGTAATAACTGAAAGCAACAAATAATAAGGAACATTTATGGACTATTTCTAATATGACGTAATCTATATTACAGAGTAGTATGGCTCCTGGATATATAATTTCAAAACTTACTAGGTAAAGCAAAAGTAGAACATTGTATGCTGTGTCCTATGGTCATTCCTCCTCTATATTTGTTAAACTGATTTAAAAACTGTATAAACATAAAGAATGGAAAGCTTTTATCTATATGCCCTTCAGCATGCTTAGTACTCCAATTATGCTGATTATCTTTCCTATTAATTATTTTTAAATTATTTTTCAAAAGCTGCTGCCAAATCTGCTTTCCTTTAGTGGGAAATTACGAAAGATGCAAAACCGGTAGAAAATTATTGATGGAATTTTTTTGAAAATAAAATTTAAAAATAGTAGGTTGACTACAAAAAGGAGTGACTACACAATCACTTCTTTATGTTTATTCTCTAAAAGAGGCACCCAGCAAACTGCTCAATATTTGAAATTTGATCAGCTAAGCTACTTAACAGTAGTATGTCTGAATTACAGACCGTGTAATTTGGACTCTGCATTCAGTATATGCCACTTCAGCTTTTGCTTACGTGCATAAATGAAATCATCTTCATTTTTCTAGATCACTTTAAGAGGCATTTACAGTGGAACAACTTCCATGAAACATATTAAGCAGATCTAATTATGCAATTATTAGAACAAAATAGCCTTTATTCTGTGGGGTTTTTGCCAAAACAAAGGATAATGTCGAGCAGAGTGCTGCTGTTTAACATGCTTATGTACTGAAGTACCTTCACCTGCCTTCTAGCATTTTAAAATAGCACGTTTCATTCTAAAAAAGGTGCGAGTAGTGACCAACTTTGCTAAATACACAGATTTGAACATCTAGTAAATACTGTTTAACTTTTCCACATTTCAGAAGATACATTTTAAAATGTACTGCACTGGGCACTACGTGATCATGCTGATCACTTGTTGCTAAATTAAAAGGATGTAGGCTGTCTCAAATGACAGGGAAACATGACAGATATGGATCCATGAACTAATTATGAGCAAATGCAAGAGCTGATATTAATGCATATCTGTAAAATCGGTACTACAGAAATGAAACCTTCAAACTTCTCCACAGAAGTGAAAAAGCAACAGAAATTACAACTTGTGAATTGATGACAACTAGCCTTTATCTTTGTTCTGATTTCATACAGACCTCATTTTTTTCCTTTTTGGCTTTGTTCCTGCATAAACTTTTAAAGAGCAAGTCATTTTACTTGAAAATCTGAAAGCTATACTGGAAAACATGAATTTATTGAATTTTTTTTTTTTATAGGCATATCCAAAACTAGGAGGGCTAATACTTGTGGGGGAAAAAAACCCCAAACCTATATTGTTGAAAAGTTTAGGAAATGAGAGGGAAAAAAAACCCCATACAGAGAATACTTCCCGTATCCAAACATTTCAAGCGATCTGAACACTATTCACTTGCTGCAAAGTTGCCAATTCTAAAACCAGGCTTGAATGGATCTTACTAAAGGAGACCCAGTAACCCAGTGATCCTCCAGACCTCTGCTTAAAGGTCGGTTTCTCTGAAAAATTTTTGTATCAAATCTCAGCCCTTACTGTACAGTTAGTTAATGTTAGCTATCCAAAAGAGTGCATACGATGTGTGTGATCACAGCACTTTTTAACAGCTCTTCAAAGAATATTTCTGTTCAATAGCAATTCAGTTAGCAAGATTTCTATAGCGTAAAGCCTTCTATCGCTGTACAGCAAATATGTGGGGATTTTTGCTCTCATCTCATGTAGTGCGCTTCATAGGGGGTACTACTGAATCTCCTACACGCTGCATTACAAAGAAAACTGTCTTTTTGTAAGGCATTTTCTCTCCACTGCTTTCACATAAAATAAAGGTTCTTGTAACTGTATGTATCTGACTGTATTAATACTCAAATGAAAACTGAAATCCTTCTACTTTATCTGAAGTATAAATCCCCAGAATGATTCTTGCCTTTCCAATTCTGTGTGCTGTAATAAAGGCTAATATTGAACTGAACTTATCATATTCTAGCATCACATGTTAAGTTCCAAACCTGCATGTGTGATCTATTTTCTTTTCTATTGTTGAAATTGAAGACCAGGAAAAAATGTTGGCAATATTATTAAAAATAACAGAGCAAAAGCATTTTACTTAAAGACAGTTCAAACCTATTGCTTTCCTGAGGAGGAAAAAAAACATGGTGCAAAGTCCTGGGGGGAGGGAAGGGAAGAGCATCTGTTGAAAATTAACTACTTCAATGTTAATTAACACATAATTCTCTACCTGACGAGATGGTGCTGTAGAAAGTATAAATTGAAGGTAGAAGAGTAAGAAATGAGTCATCTTTGACTTACCGTATCAAAGACTATTGCTGTATTGCAGTCAGCATCCAAACACAGAGCATGAAGCTTCTCACAAATCAGAAAAAATCTGAGATCAATGAAATATCAAATTCATTGTAAAAATAAAGGCCAGAGATCAGAGTACGTATCCAAGGGTCTGGTTAGTCACAGCTTTGACTAGCCTGCTACAGAGCTCTGCAAAACAAGTATACTGCAGCAGTGTGGCAAGCATAGGATTGCAATGCATGTCCCATATATTCAAGCATAATAGAAAACATGGTCTGGAGCTTATTCCATGTGGAAGTGGGTTTTGTTTTATGCAAGCAGAAAAAAGAGGGTTTTTTTCCCCACATAATAGAATTAGAAATGAAGATTTTTCTTGATTATTGTACACAATAATTCCCCAGGATACCAATTACATAAAGCAGGTGCCTCTGTCTCCTGTTTCCCAGCAAAATGCCTGTAATCTCATTTCACAAATGATCCTATTTAGACAGGAGCCACCTATTGTGATGATATCATTTGCTCTAGTATCCATAAATGGGCAACTTCCTACCAAACGTCACGATCACTGACGACACAAATTTTTATAATATTGAGTGGGCAGGGTGGTTGATGGGGTCCCATCAATCTACAGCAGCTACTGCTGATGTGATATTATGAACCCTGCATAATCATCTAAAAGGCTGAAAATTAAGAGAAGCATTAAACCTGTCTCGTGGAGCTCATTTAAAAGCAAACAAACAAACAAAAAAAACCCACTGGAAAAAAAAATCCTAGAGAGGTAGTAACAGCAAATAAACCGTAACCACACAGCAGTGGCACCTTTTCAAATGCCTTCTGCACTCATAAGGATACTGGTAGGTATGAGCAAACCCACTCCTGGTGAAGAAGTGTAGCTGTCAGTTTCTTTATAACAAATAATAAAGACTGTATATCGCCTTTCCTTGCAAATGCAAAACATACGTTGACAGCAAAAAGGACCAGTGCTTCAGTGATGCACAAATTAGCCCACTCTTACTGAATATTTTTAGGATTAGCAACTGCTTGTCACAGTAGCTTGAAATATGAACTCTTTAACAAAATATCCTTAGACTGTTTGAAATCCAGTCTGCTAGACTGGTTTGCTTAATGCTCCAGTTACACAGATTTCATTTCTCAGATGAGTGTTTTCTTAAGAAAAATCATTCCATTAAATATACATAATTGGGAAATGTTATGATACTCACAGTCAGCTGAAATTACTTTCCATCTGCCTGCATTAACACACCACGATTTGAGGAGTGTTAAAGGTGACAGAGGGTTCACTTGCTTCCCCACCCTTTCCCCATGGCAATTAGTTATGCCTAGTGGCTAAAGCAAATTGCTTAAGAACTGTGTATTTAATATTTTTCCTGGCAGAAGTTCGTAAGAACTTCAAAAGAAGGTCCTCAGTTTCAAAAAATTACCTGGAGGCGTTTTGCAACAGGAATTCCACAAATCTTGGTTTACATACTCCTGCTTTGAACAGACTGAGGTGCATCTAAACAACTTCTCAATACGTGGACAGAAAAACATAACATTATGATCCATCCACATCAATGTTTGGGTAATGCTCACCACAACACCAGTCAAGCTTGTGTTTTGGGGCAGAAAATTTTAAAGCTTAAGAGCACAAAACCCAGGAGAACACTTCCACTGATGTAGTTCCATCACAAGAGTTCACTTCTCAAAATCCATCCCCTCCATTGTAGATGGTCCTTGTTACACCTTGCATTTACTTCATAGTGTCTTTGAGGCAGGGACTACCCTGTACTAAATTTCTGTATTACACATAGGGAGAGTCCCAAAGGCAAGTAGTGCAAATGTTAATAATAAAAGCAATTCTTTCAGAGTTCACTACTACCACAGTGACTCACATCAGGTCTAGGTGGGGTGAAAGCAAAATTTGAGCACAGAATCTATGGCTCCAAGATGCAGCTATGCTGTCAGAGGAGAAAAGTCAATGGTTTTCCTAAAAAGAGAACTCCTTCCTCACAGACTGAAAACAATGGAGAAAACCATTTCAGAGCACTCAATAGCCTTTTAGATATGAGCGGGTGCTTTCCTTCTCTCTCCCTCCCTCCTGTGCTCATCTTCAAGATAACACTATCTGATCTCCCTAGATATGCTGTCTACAGAAAGACTTAAGTGCAGCTTTGACTCTAGGGATCATAACCCGTTCATTTCAGTGCTGGGTGGAAGTAGAAAAGCATACACTCTGTGTGTCCAGATGGCATAAATATTTTCCATGTGTTTCCATGACAAAAGATAAAGATAACACAAGAACAGTTAGAAAGCGGAAGCGTGTGTGAGCGTAACTGAGATTGATGGTCCAGAAGTTTCTCTCTTGGCTAGATAAAAGATGATGAAATAGGAACGAGGAAAAAAAGAGGCAGAAAATAGCTAAAAGAGAATATTCATCACTGCTCCATCAACTTCAGTCCTGCCTTGGGGAACGCCAAATGTCAGATTTTCTTGGTAATGTACAAAGACTTCTAAGGCTGTTCAGGATGCAGTAGGAAACAATGCATTTTCTTAGAACAAAATCTTTTTCAGCATCTGAGCCAAAGGATGTCACCACTCTTCCTTAACCCAGTTTTGAGCTTACCGAGCACACAGTGATGAGCTTAGAGCACAGCTTTCCCATGCAGAGAAGGATGTTCAACATGGTGCAGTGAAAGACACCCTGATCTTTGCTTAAAGGCCTCTGGACTTTATAAGATAGCGCTAAAGAGAATGGACCATCATCCCAAAACGGTTCCCATTTGTGTATATTTGCATATATCACTGTCTTAGGAATGGTCTGAAAGCTTATACTGGAAGGACGAATCACTTCAGTGAAAAGAAAACTGTTATATTTGGTTCAGGGAAGACTGTCATAAGCCACAGCATCTAATGTTAATCAAGCAAACAGTGGTCATCTGACAAAACTGCAGAACACACAACAGAATATTCTATCCAACTTAATGTCTTTGCTTTGCATTTGAGATCATAAAAAACCCCTGGGATCATAACAAATAAGTTGAAATGTCCTTAGACCACCTTTGAACTCCCTACTTACTTCCTTTTATAGAGCTTATTCTTTCTAACAAACTTGAAAACTAAATCTCTCCAGTTACTAGCACCAGCCTGCAAATCTGCCCATTCCTGGGCAAAGAATAAGCAGACAGGATCTTCTTTAAAATGTCTAGACTTTCCACTCATTAGAATTGAAATCTAAGTCATAAAACATCAGTGGATTATCAAAACTCCCTTCTGAAAGGTAGGAGACAGAAAGATGCTACCTTCTAAAACACCGTCTGATATTTCAGTAGATGGTCTCTTTAAACTAGAGACAGAAGGAACTGCTTCACTTAAATGAGCTTGTCTGCTGATTCGCCTAGCAAGAAATCCTACCATCTCCGGTGTCACTGCTAGTTAGCGGAGAAACATAAAACCAACAAAAAATCATACTAAAAAACCTGAAATGCTTGCCTTTTAAACTGCAACCAACCAGCAATCAGTACAAATAAAAAGTAAATTCCTACATGTCATACTTTTCTAGAAACAGAGCAGGAAAACAGGTACTGTACATTGTGTGGTGCTTCCTTTAATCATGTTACTCAAGTCACCACTTGTGTGAGTTGGTTAACAAGGTGCACACACACTGAGACAATGAAAACCCTTATAACGACTCGCCCCTCCACTCATTTCTACAGCAAACACACAGGAAAATTAAGCAAGGGTCTTGGACAAGCAAATTTTAGTCTGCTTTCTAATGCTTGCAGCCAGGCTCAGAAATGCTGAAGGCTAACAAATTCAATCTCCTCCTTTTAGACACAAGGTCTACTTGTGCCAAAAATCTCTTGAAGAGCTGACCCTAACTGATAGGAAACATTGGACAGATATTACTACAAGATGCATCATATTTCTGTACTTAAGCAAAAAATCTTCCCTAAACCCCTCTGAGATGCATCACTACTGCTTTTCACCAAGACCACAGAAAACTCCAAAGGGGGATTTCAGCCTCATAAGGCCAAATATAATTTGTCATAATATAACAATGTTGATGATGAATAATACACAGTTTTTAATTACGTGTCAAAATCCTATTACCCAACAAAAAGCTAGAAATATCTACTGCCAATATCACACCTAAATAAATTTGTAAGAATAATAATTATAATAAATTATTACTTAATGGCTAAAACACTCAGGAAAAAGCCCTGCTCACAAGCTCATTTCTATACCACCAGCTGCAATGCTGGTATCCCAAAGAAAACATGAACGTTCATTTTAATTTCACACGTTAGAAAAACTTGTAAAGAAACTCTACCAAATAAAAACTGACATATTCTGATGAGGAAACACAGAATTTTCATTTCCATAATAATACGAAAATAATTGAGAGAAGAAACATTTAAAAATTTTAAGGGGGGCTTTGCTTTGTTTTTCAAAGCCTGTGTAGCCCAATTGTTGGTTGTTAAGGGATAACTACGGTTTGCAACTAGCGACCCCCCTAAATAAACCACTGCTGTTTGGGAGAACAGAAGAAATGGATAACAAGTTCTGTCTGATGTCATTCACTCTTTGAAACTGTGCATTTTACTAAGTCATTCTCTTCTCGGTGGAACTCCCCACTGCTTTCAAAGGGAGCTGTCTTGAAACACTCATGGCCCAAAAGTTTGTGGAAAATCCTGTTTAATATAAGAAGTAGCTAAATAGTCTCTTCTACCACAGACCACGATACTGTAGGATGTCCAGTAGAAAGAGCCAAAGGTCAAGCGGTTGTCAGGCTTCACCTTTGTAGCTTATCAATCTAATTATCAGAGCATTTCAGATCAGGATTCTCTATAAGTTATAGCTATTGTGACGAAACATTCTCATTGGCAGACAGGTGATTTATGGAAATAGTTTTCTTCATTGAAGATTGAAGGTACAAAATGATCTTAACACTGACCAGCAAGGCTACAGTATGGTCATAAACCTGGGACATGAAAAAAAAAGGGGGTTCCTGTGGATTCTTTATATAAATTCTTTAAATTCTGGTATTACCCAAGCAGAAGATATACCTGGGAGCAGGACAGCTTTGTGAACAGCAATCTCTCGCTTATTTGCAGGCAAGACTGCAAAAACTTCTGGCTACCCTTCAATGCAAGCGTTGAAGAATGGCAATAATAACAACAAGAGAAAGACAATCCTAAAAGACCATATACCAATAATAACAAAAAATAATATACCATTAATGCCTTCTTTTAAAGACAATGAGACTGCTTCAAAAAGTTCTCTTTTTTCTTCTTATCGAAATCTCCAGAGGGCTTAATTTAGAGGCTTTTAATGTCCTACCATTTTTTTCTTCCTTTTCAGAGCTTTCAGCCTTTTCTTTAAATTTTCAGAATGTGCCCAAGAACTTGGCATCTCTAAATTATTATTGGAAAAGAAAAATAAACAATAAAGACCTGCTCTCCCTGTGGAGATGTGTAAGCTTACAGCAGTTAAGAAGTGCCTCAACTTTGCACTGTTAAATTTTAATAAAACAGGGGCATTATTTTTACCAAACCAACAAATATTTTTCTCAGGTAACACTGCCTCAGAAACCACTGGTTGACAATATCACTGTAGACTTCCTGAGCCTTTCTTCTTTTGACTATAAATATTTACCAGTGACTTGTGATAAGTGACAGGGTTTTATCTTTCTATCTTTCTGTCTTCTGATCTATGTCCCGTTCAAACACAGTTCTTTCACTTGCAACGTGTTCCTTGCATTGACTTCCCCTTCTTCTTCTCCTTCCCAATTTTCTAAGTTCAAATAGACAAAAATTGATGTGAGACAATCTTTTCCTATCTGGTTTTGCATTTCATATGTTTCTGGTGTCTTTGAAAGATGACCAGTAGACTTTATGACAAAACTTAAGATCCTGCTCTAAGAAATCATTCTAGAAACTATGGAAAAATATAACATAGAGAAAGGACTGGAAGACAACCAAAGGATGATCAGGTTCTGGCTAAATCTCATCCAGGAATCTGTCTTCCCTTTGAGAAGCTGAAGAACCTAGTGTGTCTTCAAGTAATACAACTGTGTTGTTAATTCACAAATGTGATCAGTAGCCACATTTAAGAGAAAAACATTGGGACATAATTACAGTCTTATGACATGCTCGTGTCAGCTGTGTGCGACACAGATGCATATTCTCTGAAGCTGGAACTTAATCTTGACATTTGACTTCAATGACTGTGAACAACAACAATGAAATGTGAGGGTGGCAAAGGCAAAGGTTTTAGGTCTTAAATGCATGCTGTAAGTGCTTGCATGTTGGCACAGAGCACTGTAAATAACCAAGAATAGTTCGTTCTTACATGTTTGTTAGAGAATTCAAACACGGGAAAACGTCTTTTACACATGTGTGAGATCTGTACTGCAAAATGCTTCCTAATGTTTATCATCAGCCACAGGTACTAAGATTAATAAGATATTGTTAAGTACTGAAACTACCAGGATCAAGTGCCTGGTTAAGGCTTACTCATCATACAGCCTGAAGTCCAAAATACCTCAACTAAATTGTTACACCTGAATTCCTGGAAATAACGTTCAATACGATTTCCTCAAATCATCTCTATATTGAGTTTAACTATCTTTATGTCTTAAAAAAGGATGGGAAAAGAATAGGAAAAAGGATTTCTTACTTATAATACGAGGTGAACCTCTGCTTAAAGAGGAAAGGAGGATCTGAGGTTTTAGCACAGGGAATATGAAGAGTACGACTTTGAGATTTGGCTTTATGTAAGAAACCAAGTAGAAAACATCATGGAAAAGCAAAAGCAGATAAATAAGATATTGGGAAAGCGGGCAAAGAGACCTGTGTCAGTAGCTGCTGACAGCTCAAAGGCTTTCTTAGGGGATGGTGAGCCAAAAGGAGGCACCGCACACATGTGAGGCTCCAACTGGAAGCATTGTCTCCAAGTCACAGCCTTGAGAAGCAGACAGCCTACAAGTTCACATTAACATTTATTTGCTAATAATACCAACAATGTAGTTTTGATTGGCTGGTGTGTAAACAAAATTCTGCTTCATGTAACCTACTCTTTTTGTACCTTTGTAAGACTACTCTGTTAGCCCAATACTAAATGTGTGCTGCATTGCAACAGCTGGAGTTGCGCTGTCTGCACTTTTTCAGGTTGATACACATTGTCAATTTTGACATCATGTTCACGTCCTCGATCTGGCTGATAGACAGTGATCCAAGATGACAAACTTTGTTCTGAAGGTGAAACAAAGTTCTGTGACCTCAAATGCTGCCATGAGACAAAACAGCCATCTTCTGGTCATATCTCATCTTAGGCACTGGCACTAATCCATTTGCAGGCATCACAGCTCATAAACTCAGAACTATTACGGACTCGATAAAATCGATCAATACATTAGTTAAGTGAGATGGAATGATTTAGCTCTTAGGGAAAAAAATATAGGGCTCAGTATTTTTTGTTGCTCTTTTTGAGCATCTCAGAATAATAAAAATCCAGAAAACTGAGTTGAGACAGATACCTGTGCCTTGGTATATTCACTTGAAATAGGAACATAAAGACTATTTGTTTTGTTTAAATAAATTGAGAGGTCTTCAAAGTAAGGGCTGCTCCTTCCTGTCTGTTTCACGAAGCCCTCTTGAAGGTTTTTCTTCTGATACCCTACTTCATACTGAATATGTGCAAAAGCTTGGCAATATACTGGGTTTGTCCCCTACAAATCTGAAAAATCAAATTCTAAAGTATCAGTATATCGCTGGCAAGTTTTTGAAAGTACTTAAATG
>NW_010421415.1:63486-68791 GCF_000710305.1 Buceros rhinoceros silvestris | reverse complement strand
CTCTTTCCCAGTGCCAAACCTGAGCTTGATGTAAAAACATGGTACAGTGGTAATGGGAGGAAATGTGGTACCCTGGATGCCACAATATGCATTAAAAATACATTTTGATGCAAATTCTCTTCAATACTACATGTTAACTTGAAGTAATGAAGGTAAACAGCTCCATGTATTTACACACATCAAAATAATCAATAATGTGTGTTGAATTATCACAATCTTTATGAGGCCTATTTTAACAGCAATTCTGCCATTTATTTTGGAAACTAATTGAATTATATTTAATAATTTTCTCCTTTTTTGGAGAAAAAAAATATTCACAACATGGGATAGAGAAACTGCATTTTTGTAATGAAAGAAACACCAGAATATTTTAATGAAATTATATACAGTACTCAATGTTTCAATAACCAGTATTCAAATATGCAATAATTTCATATAACAATAGTTAGATCTTCCACCTCCTTGATCAGACCTCATCTTCATTTTAGAGAATCTTGCTCCCATACCAAAAGAAAGTTCCCAAGCTGACATCTACTACAACTTTTAATTCATTTTTTTAGCTTGAATAAATTCAGAGGCTCCTATCATAAGCTTTGGCAGTTAAAATGTGCAGTGAAAGGACTGTTTGGCATTACTACTAAAAGTAGTGAAGTTATTTCTGACGTAGCAAACAAAACAGTAGATATATTCTTCATTAGATTATTTCTATTAAGCATTACGTTTCTTGCAGAAAGACAATGTGGGCAAGACTAATCATTAGCAGGGGTAAGGATGGGAAGTAAAATCTTCTAGCAATAGTTCAGAAAAGCATATTACAGTACATCCATCAACTGGCTTTTCATTAAGTGTGGCTGAGGGCCAGAGAACGATATGGCAAAAAAGTGGGTATCACTGGTATATTATTTAACCCTGCCAGCATGCAAAGGAAAAGCACCAGCAATAACATTAATATTCACACTGGTAAACTTCGATGCTTTCATAAGTTAGATTTGACCTTAGTGAGAAACTTGGCAAAAGACTGTTGTGTTCCTGTAATTCTAGTATGTTACGTAAAGGACAGTAATCCCCCTGCATCAACCCTTCATCGTAATTGCCCAATAAGAATCTACAAATGTTTGATAACTAGGATTTTGTGGACTAGAACTGAAGCACACTGGCAAAGCTGACATGTGTAGAAGTCACTATGGTTACTGCCCACACTTGCTTTGCCTCCAATAAAATCTTTCATTTCCATAAGCATTAAAATTCACCAAATGCACCAAAATTATTCAGACAAAAAAAAAACCCTTGTTGGTTTATAAGCCTTTTACCTGTGTTACTTTTATGTTTTTAAGCTTAAACTCTTAGCTGAGGCATATCATTACACATCTATGTGTAAGCACTATTACTGCAGTAGGAATCTTGTGGTGGAAATGCTTCATTAGACCCCAGCTCCAGCAGCATGTGCAGATCAGCTCTCTGCTCTTGGTCAGTGCAAAGCTGTAAACCAGAAATGGTCGTGCAGGATGCCAGACGAGAAGCACTAGCTGGGGATTTGGCACGCCAAATTCATATGAATACACTTAGTATTACTGTAAATCTTCCCATTCTAAGAAAATTAAAAGTTCGTAGTCTCTGAGTAGAATCCCTTTCTGTTGTAAAAAGAAATAGCTATATGTAAAAGAAACCCTTTTTGTTTGCTTGCTTTGTGTTACAGTAATCAGCATGATTCTTGCTTTCAGTATTCTTACATAAATATCAAACTGGCTAAACCTTATAATATTTCCTCAATTTGCTGTCTTTTAGTATACCATAACACTGTCCTTTAAAACTGTGTCCAGCAGCTGTGTCCCTCAGCACTCACTGAAAAACACTTACTTTCATCCTTTTACTGCAGGTAGCTTTCTGCTTAAGTTCCTCCCAGCATGCCCAGTGATTTTGCTCACTGCTATTGCCTATTATTTTGAAAAGCTGACTGAACCACGATCGCCACTCCTTCTATATCTTAAGTAACATATTCTTCCTCTCTTCACCTCAATACCTTCTTACAGCTAATTGCCTTTATTCACCAGGAGACAGATCTGACAGAGGTAGATCAATGCTCTCTTTATCAGTTCAGCTATTACCCTTCCTTTTCCCTGTATTTGATTTTGCTCACAATCCGTTTAGGTGAAAATATTACTCTTCATACCCTCAATGAGGTCCTTTGAGAAGGTTTCACTGAAAATTTTTTTCTCCCTCTTTTAGGGAGGGCAGATTACTCACTGAGAACAGGACACACAGGTACCATACTTGAAATATTGAGCAGGAATTATGCTGAACTATAGCTATAGTTTGTAAAGAAGTAGTGCTGTGAGAGGCTTATTCCTGCCACTGAGACAGGCTATAGAGTTCCCTTGACACCCAGCTGCACATAATCTTTTCTAGCATTGCCAGCCCCAAGTCCTCAAACACCTCCACCCCCGGAAGTCATAAATGGAGTTTTCCCAAAATCATTACACTTTCTTAAAAGATAGACATGCCAATTCCACCTGATGATACTGAATTTTTAGTTGGTACGTTACAATCAGATCAGATTTCCAGCTTGTAAGAACTAATAATACTGCCTGTTATACCATTACTTTCTTAACCCGATTGAAAAACAAAGTTTTTCCTGTAATTCTTCATTTTCAGAATAACAGCCTTTGGCCAATGCATTACACATTACCTGAAATGACAAATCAGCAGTGGTCACTTTTTCATGCCTAATTTCCATTTATAGCAGCTGGTTACATTAAAGGGGAAGGAAAGTATTTCCTAGAAGTTCAAAGGACTCAGCTGTTGGTTTAAAATAGTTTTATCCACTGCCTGAAATCTCCAGTGTTCAAGGACAAACATGTCACAACCTCTTTATGCCTTCAACAGAAGGCATATCTAAGTAAGTCATAGAAAGTGGTATGGACAGCATTGAACCAGTCTCTGCTAAAATGGTTTCAATATAAATGAGAATGTGGAAAAAGTTTTCCTAGTGATGAAGTCTTACTACATGCACTTGTGTCCAGGTTTCGGCAAAAATAGAAGAGCAGTTTAGTGGGAGCTTACAAAAGCTGGGTAACTGTGGAAGGAGAGCACACGAGAAAGCTGATATTTATTGGTAGCGTGCTACTCTGACTTCTAAGCTGGTTTATGTTATTTTTGCCCAATTACTTGTGCTCCTGTCTTCTTTCCTGGGAGACATGCCAAAAAAATAAAGTGACCTCTGTATTCTAACTATTAAGTATGTCACATCATGCTACTTAAAATATGTTACAAGCTGGTTGGCACAGAAACACATTTTTTTCTTTGGGAACTCATGAAAATCACAGCCCCAGCTTCTTGGGAACCAAACAGACAGCCCTACATATGGCTTCATATAGGGGTTCAGCTGCAGCATTACAAGATATAACAGATATCTTAATCCATAAAGAAGATAATTTATAATGGGACAATATTTAAGACAAAGTCAGACCTTGTTCAGACTAAATTAATCCAAGTTAGGGATTAAATGACCTGTAAAGCTAAGAATTAAGCTTCAGAAATAATTCCAGGTAAAGCTACAAGCACAGAGAAGACATGCCCCCATGTTATCTAAAGGACCGACAAATACACAGCGCAGATTCACAACCACAGCAACTGAGTACTCAGCATAAAGAAAACACAGCTATCAAAAAGCCATTACCATATAGAGCACCGCTGGCAGACAGATTTAAGGAGACAATGAAGGTACTGAGGAAACGGCAGCTTTTGTGGGCCTGGGAGGTGCTAAGAGACAAAGTGAGCTGCAAGTAGTGAACAAGAAGAGAGAGAAAGCCTGCGAGAAAACAGCCAAGGATGGAAGCAGGGATAAGCCTTTGCTGTGAACAGGGAAATTTGCCCTGCAGCCACACCCACATCTGGAAGACAGGCAGAGGAGAGTTTGTAACTGTCATGCGCTGCTATGCCTGAGCCGTTTGCCTGCTGGCTGCAGGGCTCTGCCGGCCGGTCTCCCAGGAGAAAGATTTCATCTCGTAACTCCGCTGTAACACAAGTGGACAGCTCCATCTAGAGGGCAAATTCTCCCTCAACTGTTGCAACGGCATAATTGCAAGTCCAAGGTCTTCCGTTTATCCACAGGTCAGCACATGCTCAAAGTAGCCCTCCAAGACTCTGTCCACTTGGCAGGGATTTCCAGTGGGAGGAAGCAAGCCTCAGCCACCTCACCTTCTGCAAAGTCTGAGCAGCTGAAAACAAAACCAAGCTTTCCCAAACCTACCCCTTTGAATGGCCGCCAACATCAGCCCTGACAGACCGATCTTGCGGCATCCATAAAATGCCACAGATTGAAGGCTACTCTCATTCTGGTGAAAAGAATGGGTCCTGAGGGCAAGAGGTTCAGGAATTCCTTACTGCTGGTGTCTTGTAAGAAATAGACAGCCAACCTATTTCCCACTAATATCTTGATAAACACACCTCTATTCAGTAACAAACAGGGCACCAGTGGATAATACAAAGTTAAAGAAATGGTTTTAAAAGCTGAGATTATCGAAGGGGATGGTAATAATCCTTTCTGTTGCAAAGGCTTTCTCTACTGAACACAGAACAAGCTATTCTCTTCTATTGATCAATTAACAAATATCTCCAACAACATACCAATACTGTTAAGGAGCCCGAGAGCACCAAATCACACACTTTAAAAAGGTTACGGAAGTCTAGGTTCAACCTCTCCATTGCTGGGATGTGAGCTCTGTGCCAAGCTATTTTCACAGAAGAGCTCCTCTCCTACACTGACCAGAAATACATAAAAAAAAAACAAAAAAAAAAAACTTTGAGCAGATGTCTCTGAACTCCCTTTTCTCCCAGTCACAGACCAAACCACATACTGCAATGTAATTTTAAAAGTTTAATGCCACTGTATCTCACTGTACTCCTATAAGGACTTATTCAAATAGGCAACTGGTTATATCAATGTTATTCTTCCTGTTCACTGTTTTTCAGGCTCACTGGGTATGTATCACCAAATATGCACTTTTTATAAATCAATATATTTAGATTCAGACAAGCTGTGTATCTGAGCAACAGCACATCGAGGAGAGACTGTTGTCTATGCATTACGTTTTCTCAGATTACTCATTTATTACACAATAGTGTTCTAAATTTTACCCATCACTTTCTTCTGGTGTCTGTTAGTGAAGAAGAAAATTTTAAATCAAACAAGTTTACCTTTTTCATAATGATGCATTCTGCAAGTTAGGTATAAGCAGTTAATGTGGACCAATTTAAGATTAAAACTGCTGAGCTGATTACTGTAAGAAAGACATACTGGGGGGGG
>NW_010421415.1:58808-63382 GCF_000710305.1 Buceros rhinoceros silvestris | reverse complement strand
TGGTTTTGTAAAAAAAAAAAAGGTGGGGGGGGGGGGGACACGGTCCTTTTCCTATAAAGCGTACTTGCACCACTGGCTTATTTCCGAAGCTATTCTTTTCCTGTGTTTTTTTCATTTAATACGTATTTTTGCAATAAGAATACAAATCTAAATAAACAGAAACAGAGGCAACAAATTTTACAGTTCTAGGTTTGGGTTATTTTTTTAATGGGCATATATTTCATGAAGCATTGGGGTTTTTTTAAGGGTTTCATTGCTTAAAACAGAACTAGCAAACTACACAGTCATTTCTTCTCCAACTTCTTCCTGCTTTAAGAATTCAGATCCAGTTCACTATGATTCAAAACAAAATTAGTTGCAGTGATGAGTCATATTTTTATGGTAGCAAAGAACATAAGATATATATTTATGAAGCACATGTATAAGAGCACATCTGAAGTTTTTTAAGGTCTCTTCTAACAGAAGTGCAGAAGCATGGATGAAGAGCAAGTTCAGTGGTGGCAAATAAAGAGCCCAGCGGACTCTCACACATGTTTGTAAATACATTTACATACTACTTGATGGCACTGAATCTGTATAAACAGCCACGATAAGAGCTGAGAGTCAATTAAAAGAAAATACCAGAGCTGACCTCCAAGTGGCTCTACTGATTAGCAATCACTTATGCTCAAAGACATTCCCACCTTGCAAGCTCAGCTTCGTCCCTTGGCTCCAGACCCAGAACAGACCAGTCCTCCAGCAAGCCCTTCCTCTTTGCAGTGTCCAGCACTGATTTAAATCAATGTCTCAAAAACCAGTGGGCTAGGTAGCCACAGAAGTAGCACAATTAATGCACCTCTGAAACATATACCAAACCCCAGTCTTTTACTTAGTGATCCAAAACAGGAAGATACAGGTGAGAGACGGACACTAGACTTTGATTATTTCAGTAAGTTTTTGGAGGCGGTCTCTTTATGAAAACCTCATTAATCTAATTTGATAAAAGAGAAGGACATCATGGGTCAAGGTGCAGTGCTCAGAAAGGTGAATGAAGTATGGAGGACAAGGTAGCATGCTCAGAAAGACAGAGAAGATGGTCTATAAGGTATATATCTAAAGAAGTGGTATAGGGTAGAGATTAATTTACAAAATTTTAACATAGCACTTTCTGTGTGTCAAGGACACACATGACACACTAGGATTCCTTTCTGTTGTATTTGGAATGGTTTATTCCTTTCTTGCTCTATCTGGAAATGGCAGAATATACAAACAGTGACTTCCAGAAGTATCCATGAGCATAATTCCAAAACTTCAAATGTTGAAATCAGAACAGGACTGAGACTATTTCAGTCATTGAAGATCAATGTTCCTGGTCTAAATTAGTCAGCTGCCTGTTATACAAGATCATCCTCCCTGCTAGTCATTCTCACAGGGTATTTACAGAACACTATATGGGAATGGTGAGAATCTGAGTGAAGGTACTACCAGGAGGAGGCTGCTTAAAAAAGAATATACTGCATGCATTTTCAGGCAGACATTTAAGTAGACACTTCTAGAAAGTATTTGCTTTTTCACATTCTATTATACTTACACACATACATACATACATATATACACACATGCACACACCACGTTTGCATGTCATTGCAGGTAGTGTGGGGAGGAAAGAAATCATAAATATGTTTTAAAAATCTTTCTAGGGCATGAAATATTTCTGTTACTTCTGGATAGCAAAAGCTTATTTGGAAATAGCTTTCCAAACACAGCCTTCAGAGAAAAGCGTTTCACAAATCAAACTGATTCTCTCAAAGCTTATTTTGCTATGATAACATTTACTGTAGTAGGAGGAAGACGAAAGAGAGAAATCAGGGAAATTTGGGTTTATATCTTCCCTGTGGATTCAAATCTTTCATTTTCTGGATCTTTGATTCAATGTCCTGAGCAAGTTGTAAACCATTTCATTCAAAAGACTGCAACCAAATGAACACAAGAAATTTTAGCACAATGATCTGTTGATCTTCTACTCCCCTTCTATCTCACATGATGATTTCCTTACCCTAGCTGGCTTGGGGTTGAGATATAGTTTCATCTGTATGCGTTAATCCCTGCCTGCTTAAGTCACACTAGAAGAATTCTTTTTGGGAAAAAATGTAACAGGTGAAGTGAACATAAGGTGGACTAGCTTGAAAATTTTCTCTGAACAGGTTTTTTGCTGTTTGCATCATATGACAGCATCGCTCTGTCTACTGAGTTATCTCAATTACTGTTCTATCAATACACTCATAAAGAAGCCAGAGGAGTCAAGTAATGTTCCAACTTGTCATTATTTTCACTGTATGTTTTCATTTTTATTTCTTAAGAGGTACAGTACATGAATTAAAAGGAGTTTGATTCATTCTGCTTACACAGAACACACTTTGATCTACACTGATTCAGGGTCCGTCTTATTTGCTAAGGCATGGGATAGGGATCTGGGATTGTTGAATCAAGCCAAGAGTTAGGCTGCTTTTGTTTGATAAATAGCATTTTTCAATAGAACTTGACCAAAAATGCAGGAGTTTCATCGAAGCCCGCCAAACTCCAAATGGACTGTATGATGATTTGGCACAACTTAAGATACTGCTGAAAGCAAGTAGGGCCAAATTAGTACTTGCATTCAGTTAAAATGAAATGGACTATAATATAAATAGATCAAAATTGGGCCCAGATCCTGAAATTCACTATGCAGGCAGGCTGTCAAGTGCAGAATCAGCACTTTGGTGAGCAGAAACCTAATGAGGAAATGCTAATTTCCCGAAAAGAATTGCTAGAAGAAAAAGTATTGAAATCCTGCATAGAACTAGAAATATTTGCTAAATATCACAAATGTTAATAAACGATTTAAGAGCAAATACATCTATCCTGTAAATGACTCTCTTAACATAGTGAAAAGAATTTCATGCAACAATGTCACAAGCTGGTTCAGAAAAAGCTCTAAAGCCTGACGACTATGTATATCCACAGCAAAGCGTTTTAATAAGTATTAACCAGTTCAAGAAGCGATGCACTTCCTGAGCACAACACTAGTGACAAGAGGTTTTTGAAGAAAACTAAAGATGAGAGAGAAGGAGCAAAAGGTTAAACATACAAATTCCAGAAAGAAAGGGGTCTTTAAATGCCAGGCTTTTTTTTGAGAATTGCAGCCTATAATGCAGTTCCTCTGCTCCATGTTTGCTCTGAATTAAAAAAAAGAAATGAAGCAGTTTGGTATTCTTAAAGAATCAGTTTTATAGAGAACTCTATTTACATTATCACGATAGATTGCATCATGTTATATAAATAAAACCTTACACTGTGACACAAGGATCTGTTAGGAAAATCAGAAATTCAATTGAAAGAGAAGCTGTAAAAAACCTGCAAATCTGAACACCAAGGAGAAAAATGAAACAAAGAAAACAGAACAGGTTTCTAGACATTTTACAGATAAAAATATGTACAAAGAATAAAGAAACAACAACAACAAAAAGCCTTACCATGATGTTTGCACAACTGTGTGTCTGTAGCCCATGCTATAAATGTGGGTACCTTCTATTCCCATCATCTCAGCCCCTCTAGTGGCCAGTACCTGAAGATCTCGCCTTCAGGAGGGACAGGATCTATCAGTATGTACCATTTGCTGCTGCTCCTTTATCTTGTCAGATATTTTTTTCTTAATTGTGTAATTTTTTCTGGAGATATAACTTGTCACCTTTTATTAGCATTTTTGTCAGCGCTGCTGCTACGTGCATACATTTAATTGCTAAGCAACAAAGAGTAAGCTCTGCACAGCACATTCAATTACTGCATTCCCTGTGCCATGCATTGTTACTAGTGCACTTACATAATATGAAATACAAAAAATGGTAAAAATATTTATTTCTGTTTCCATAGCACCTAGAAGCCACAATCTGGAATTCAGCTCCATTATGCTAGCCACCAGGCAGAGTTAACAACTGAAGATGAGCGCAAGTGAGCCGATGCAAAGTGGAGAAAAGTTAAAAGTAGACCTGAGTTTCAGCATTTGCGTAGACGAATAGCCTAAATTTAAGGCTCAGAGGTGACTACCCACATACAGCTAGATAGTTGTATGATTTTCAGACATTAGGGAACTATCCCTGTGGTTATAATTCCTCAAATATTTGAGGCATTTGTAAAGCACAGTGTCCCCAAGGTGCAAAGCAATAACTCGTTGCAAAAGCTGATCAGTTTGGAAGAAAAGATGTATCTTTCCTTTTCTCTTTAAGGTGTAGAAAAAACAGGGCAGGCAGTGTTTTCTCACCAAAAATTGCACTTCATCATCTATTTTTCCTATCCAAATGTACATTTGCCCCTGTTGAAGGGTGCCGCCTCCAAAATCTGAGCTGGGCATGAACACGGATTATTTGAGTTTAACGCAAAAGAGATCGCAATTCTATCTTTTACTGAAGAACAGTTATGTTTAACAAAGAGTTCTCTTCACTCCTGAAATGCAAAAGGACAGTGATCCATACATGCTCTTGGCATGATAACTAGCCATTATACCCATCACAGTCAGCAGTGAATTTCTAAATACTGCCTTATCTGCAGTATTCAGCAGG
>NW_010421415.1:0-58712 GCF_000710305.1 Buceros rhinoceros silvestris | reverse complement strand
CAGGAAGAGCAGCTTGGAAAATGAAGCCATTATGGTGTGGGTGCTCAAATATGCACAACCACATACAACTATTTTTGTTTCTAGAGTTAGGTGGGAATTTAGGTATTGAGTCTCACTCTCACTGTGTTCCTTTGACATCTCCTAAGTAGCCCAAAATGACGCAAGCTGTCTACAAATAACCAGTTGGGAAGACACCCCAAACTCTACTTCAGAACACTCTATACCAAGAACTACAGCAGGTGTACTTTAAGACAGGTATCTGGTCTATTAGTCCCAAGGATTAAGAGGAGAGCTAGGAAAATAGTCAGTTCCTTGGGGTTCCAACATTTTTACATACAAAGAAACTGAACTTCTCTAATACCTAATGGATCCTGTCTCTTTTACAGGGACTCAGACAAGGGCTGTGGTTGTGTTCTGGGCACACCATCCTTTTTACTCCCATAGGAAGACCAAACAACATTCTTCTAAATGAACCACAGCGGGAGCCGACAAAGAACATTATCAAATTCCTAAACTAATTAATTAAAGCAGTACTTAATCATACAAAGTGCTTCTACATTAAGTTACTCAAAACATTAATTACTTAACCCCTACAATATCTTTGTGATTATATTCTTTTTATTGTTATTTCATAAGAGGGGGAGATGTCTGCTTGGAGAGGCTATGCATTTCCAAGAACTATGGAGTCAAATTCTGTAGCCACTTCATCCATAAGAGATGCCAGGAAACCAGCTGCCAGTTGGGAGACCCTGTTCCTGTCTTCTGGGTGACTTTGAATGAATACAGTACAGAACTGAGACAGAGATGTGCAGGCAAATACAAAAGAAAATTACAGACTTTCCAGCTACCAGAAGGAGCTCAGTGATTTTCTTATGATGCAGAGTCCTACAGCTCCTCAGACTAAAGGTTCCACAAAAGGTAGCACAGAAAACAAGTCTCGCATCACCGGCTTTTAAGATAGAAACTCTGACAATCCACTGAATGAGGAAAATTAATGGCACATTACATTATACTCTGTGTGCTGATAACAGTAAGAACTTAATCTTTTTTCTACCATTTAACTTCCTAGCATTCAAAAACCACTAAATGAATAGGCATGCTTCTACATTTCATAACATGCAGCTCATTTCTGAATTCTCACGTTGAGCATTAATGGTTTCTCTTGCTTAGCTCAAGACAGCGGAATTACCTTGTTTCATGCGATTTTCCCTACTCACCAGTCTAAACACCAAACACATCTGGGACCTAGCACAGCCTTCTTGAATTTAGTGACACAATCAATCTCATAAAACTTTCAGGCTTCAGCTCTTAGTGATGACTCCAGCACAACCTTGGAGCATTTGGTACGCAACATAATCTCCGAATTTGACCTGCAATGTCAACACATACAGTACAGCCAACAGGGAAGGAAGAAAGATTACATATGACCATTTCAATTACACATTTTACAGAACAGAGTTCTGATAAATGCTTCATTATCCTCCATTTTATAACTGCTCTTTCATTCCTTCAAAGAAGAACTGTAGTCATAATCTGCTTGGCTTCAAGGAGGTCAAGAGGAAAGCATACAGGTTAAGTGTAAGTATACAGGCCGTTAATAAGACGCTTGCCCATAATAACAGGCTTTAACTTTGGTCAGCCCTGAAGTGGTCAGGCAGTTTTACTAGATGAACATTATAGGTCCCGTCCAACTGAAATAATCTCTTCTGTTTTACTTATAGTCTAGTCTAGCCTAGCCCACTCCATTCTGTTCTAAAGCATTGGTCACAGCAGTCACAGACCCCAGGCCACGTAGGGTGGTGCCCTGGTCCAGCTGCGGAGCTGGGGATCTGCAGCAGCAACGCAAGCGCTGTGGGGCAACGGGATTCGGGAAGAGAACTTTTTCCCCTATAGAGCCCCATTACAGAGCATGTCTACTTACAATAATATTAAAAGGAAAACTATGCCTGAATTTTCCAGTCTTTTATCCAAGAGTACTGACAGCAGCAGTAGCCTTCGCTCATACTTCCCACATCATGAGGGTTAATGGGGCCACCCTTCTAAATCAGGTGGCAAGACAAGGTTTACTGGGCTCAGAAAATTACCCTTTTCTGAAAATAATAAAATTGAAAAGATTTCTCTCTATTACAATGGCATTTTTCAGGGACTGGATTCATCTTACTTAGACAACCAGCAATAAGATAATTTCCAGCCAGTGCTAAGCTAAATAAGTATATATTTCTAACTCAAAACAACTTCAAAGATGCATCACAGAAGACTGAGTCCAAGCCAAATTAGAACTGTGGATTAAAAAGACATTTTCAAAAGGTGTGTGTGTAAAAGGCTTAAAAATATTTCTCAGTTCAGGACACAAAACTTGCATTTTGATTGTTTTTTCCTTGGCAGACACATCGTTCAAAGAAAGCCAAAACCTCACATTCACTGAGAACAAGCATATGGAGCACCCAATGGGGTTCTTTCTCAGTTGCAGTGCTTTAGGTGTACTTAACATCAACAGCTTCCACGTATTTTCCTGAACTATTATTTTCACTTTTTCTATATCCACCATTTTTGTGAGGTATATCTTTAAAACAATCTGTTAAGACATATAACTAGTGTGCCATTTTTTGCCACATCACTGTGGGGAGATAATTTTATCCTTTATCCAGTCTGGAAGTACTCACATGACAGACAGCAACTGAATAAGGAGCTGAACAGTAGCCGTGAATTTTATCATTGTAATATCATTAATGCAAGCCTTTTGCAAAACAGTTTGTTAGAGATGGGAATAAGGGAGTGGCATATTATAGGAATTTCTGTAATTTATTATTTCAGAGTGATGAACAGTAGAGCACATCTTCCAGTATTTGTCTCCAAATCAATGATTCCTTGCTTTTAAGCCAGAGGCAGGGAGTGTTTTATTCACGATATTTCAGAAATGGCTAAACACAGCTCAAATGACAAAACTTCTAGAATATGTACTTAAGCTTTGAACCTGCTAGAACCTGGTAGGGTTTACACATTACAGGAAAAGGGATCTTCAGGTCCTGAAATAGTGAGATGTAGTCAGTATCTATTACATTTTAAACTCTCCTGTCACTATAGTAAACGAAAAATCCTTCCCAATCCCAAACACTTCAATCAGTTGAAAGTGGTTTATGGTGGGGGGACATCCCACACAATCAGCATCAATTGTGTGGGGGTGAGGGGGCACCATTAAAATTCTAGGAATAATTCAAATCTTAGAGTAATATGTCTCTGCATAGAGGCAACAAATTTTTGATGAAATCTTATCATTTTGGAGAAAGGGCTTTATGACGTACATCAGTGAAAGAGTTCTTTGTCTGCTGGCTTCATTTGCTCACAACAAGAACAAAACACCAAAACCAGCAAATACAAAGTTTCAATGGCCTTTATTAAGACATACATATTTGCATATCCAGGACAAAATGGAAAGGCTCTCATCTACGTGACCCAAAGGGAAAAGAAGGGAAGACTTCTTTCAGTTAAGGCTGGTTTGGATGTAGAACTCTACTCTCCATAGTTGTTCCCTTCTATCAGCTCTTATGTCCATGCAACTAGTTGCATGACATCTGGTAAGTTTGCCTGTGTCTTGATTTAGTCCAAATTTGTTCTGCAGGGGATAAAAGACAGGAGACCTGTTGGGAAAAAATTAATAATTAGAAATCTTTAGATATTGAAGATCAGACTGATGTTCTTCAGAAAAGAATACTCACTGAAGTGAGTGTTACATAATTCAAAAGAACACTGAAGGTATTGGATGAGGTGCATTCTTGTCTGTAATAACAGTGGGAACAGTTTTTTTACTGTATGTTCTAATGCAAAGAAAACTGATGTTCTACCGGTAAGCAAAAAAAGTGTATCTGAAGTAGCTTCATATTATGTACAATATAAAATTAAGTACAGCAGAATTATGCAGTATGCTGCCCCTCACCATCACTGATAAGCATCCAGTGTTTTCACAAATGGAACAATAGCATCCATTACACTGTCTCAAAAATATTTATGCTAGATAATTAACATTATTAGAAGAGTAAAACTCCATTCTGTAAAAGCAGCACAGCTTTGTGACATACATAATACCTACCAAGCAGTCCATTAACCTCAGGAATTTTAGTCATCTCTGGCATTTCAGATTTCTCACAGCTTCAAATCTGTGGGCAGCTTCACCAGCTTTTTGCAAAGTTTCTCATGACTAGGACATCTGTAAAATTCCCTCCAGACCTTTCTTCAGTTCATCTCTTATTACACAGTAATTTACATTTCTGAAGAAGGATAAAGGTACATCCTTAAAACCATGCTCTACTGAACACTGTATCTTTCTTAAAGAATTTATTATTAATTTTAGGTGCTGTAAGATTAAAAACATACTGTTTTTTAAACTTACCTTTTTTTCAATGTGAGTTTTTGATGAGCAGCATTTCCAGTTGAGTCTCATAGTAAGGAGTCAAAACAATGAGATATCAATCTTCTGGCTTTTACCAACTAATCAACCGTTTAACATAGATGTCTTCAAAGATTTTAGCAACTTCTCTATTTAAGTGAAAAAAAGTATGTATGTATTTTATAGTCATATAAAACAGTGCAATACTGCCTGATGTGTTGCTTAGAGACAAGAGCTCAAAGCAGAATCTTAAAATACTCAAGAAATTACAGTATTGTGTGAGTATCAGGGGCTAGTATTTTAATGTTCTAGTTTCATATTTAGTAAAAGTGATTTTCAACCCAGGGTACAGCACAGGGAACCCCCTTCTTTTTCGGTAAATAGCCATTGAAGGTTTTCTCTTCTGGTTTTTAATTTCCACCTACTCGCTCTTGAGTTTGGCCTCTCTCCTGAGGTTCATTTTGCTGAAAATTTTTGTTCTTCAATGACTATGAAAGGAAGAGTATTAGATATTGCTTCACTGCAATTTTTCTTGTGGATGTGTACTCAGGAAATATGAAAGGGTAGAACTGGGATGTTAAATTTTGGCATATTTTTTTTGTTAATTTCTTTAATCCACAGAGAGAAGAAATTGGCCTATCTTCATTAGTTCTGATCTCGTGAAACTGGTATTCTTTTCCTGCAAGGAACTGATTCAGATTTCATCATCAAAATTGAAGTAGAACTGCAATAACAATAACACCTTTAAGTTACTTCTCTTACAAGGCACTCGTAGTCCTGCCTCCTTGACATAAATACTTCTGTATTTCTGATAGGGATAGGTGAGAGAGGCCTGTTTGAAGAAACATATGACAATGTCAAAGGAATTCAGAGATCAGCATGCACAGAAGAAGGTGTCATCTCTTCCTCTCTGGCTGGAAGTGCTAAACAATGTTCCACTACATAACTGAATGTAATGCAATATGAAGAAAGGTATTTGGATTCTCAAGAGCATATTCATATCTAAGAAAGAAATATAAAACACACTGGATCATGGACATACACCAAATTTGCGTTAGTGTAAGAGGATGCAATATATGCATATATCACCTATCCAACTTGTTATTCATCTTGTGTGATGTAGACTTTAGTTATAGAGCCTCCAAATGGCATGTGAATGGACAGCTTTAACTGGTCTGGGTTATCCATAAAAAGCTCCATAACTGAGCTGGCTTAGCGTTTTGAGACTAAGGGTCAGGATGAAAATTCCAGAAATTTTAAGGACTACATGTGCTTGTAGCTTCATGAACAGGGAGAAAAAGATTTGTCATCTGAATACAAGAAGGGAAAGACAGTTGCTTTAATTCTTAGTTTTACTATACGACTCAGTTTGCTAAGCTAAAAACTAAATTTGCAATGGCTCATTTGTATGAGGGTAGTTATAATTTACCAACTCGTAGTGAATGCAGGCAGCAATCATACCAAAAGGCTCAGCATTCTTCGTTACAATTATGCCATGCCAAACCCCGCTCCGCCAGCATGAAACTAATTTCAGCCTGGCAGCTTTCCTACTCAATATATTGGCACTAGTTTAAGCAGAGCAACTTTTTGACAGACCAATGCCTGAAGTATCCAGAGACTTCTGGAAAAGTGCTCTCTAGAAGCTGCTCGAGTCACTGTGTCCCTGGCTGTGTGGCAGAGCCCATCAAGCCCTGCAGAAGTCCAGGAGACAGCTGTGGCACCACTCTCCACTCTCTGAAGCTCCCACAGCCACCTCAGTTCCACTCCCACAGCCACCTCAATTCCATTCCCACAGCCCACGGGGACATTCTGAGTCACAACTTGTAACGTAAAACCTCCATCTGCAGGAGGGTTCCTTCTTCGCAAGTAATGGGAGTTGATACTGTGACTAGGGGGAAAAAAGAGGCGGAATGTGGCTTTTATCCGAGGAATGATGCTGTAGCCTGTCCCGCACCCTCAGTCAGCTTCAGGCTTGATTTAAACTTGTCCAAATGGAGGTAATCGTATTTGTTTGACATGCAAGAAACACTTCAAATTAAAGACAAATAATACAGAAAGAAATATATTTTGTCCTCTTTCTTTAACATATATCAGAGCTGTCTACAAGTCACTTCTTTTTTCCAAAGAGAACTGGAAACTAAACAATATGTTTGATAAAACAGAGCATCCAAATTTGTAAGATACACTTTCTAAAGGCCATTTTCTGTAATGTTACACTGATCACCACCTGGTTAAATTGCCTACTGCTTGAATTTAATGAGACTGAAAATTCTCAATGATAATTGGGACGGCCGATTCCTTAAAGAGATAAAGTGAGTAGGTAGCTAGTTGAAGCACAGAAGAATGTTTATTAGTGTGGAGGTGGAAGAAGTCCTTACTGAGAAAAACAATTAAAGACTATTTTAGTTGGAAAACACTGAATTGTTATTTGTGTTACTTCACTGGAATCCTCTATATAGCATCAATTCCACCATGAGTGGAAAAAAAAAATCCAACTACCAAAAAGCTGGCAGTCTCTCTCCTGCTTACAATTGCATATTGCATGATAAATTTAATGATTTCACATTTTTCATCAAAAGATCTACACGTATTGTCAGAAACTCTCCAAGTGATTTGTGACTAGACCAGTTTTTCTTAAAGTAAAAAGTTTGTTACTACAGACAAAGCCATTCTCAGGCAATGCAAATATACTGAAAGATATAAAGACAAACACAGAGGCGACGATCTGATCTAACGCTGCAGAACCAGTACATTACGAAGTAAGAAAATAAGAAATAATTTCAGCTTAATTAAAGTCCCATAAAGACACTAGGCATTATTTATGCTCTTGCAGTAAGATTATCAAGAAGTTTTACTGGGGATTGAAATGACACTAAAGTAAACTGCTGTTAAGCATGTGGTTCTGATGTGTATTACGAACATAATGATAAAGGGACAGTTCTTATTAAAATGACTGGGTTTTTAAAACCATAATCATTTTTTTTTCTACCTGAAAGACAGAATCCATTTCAAAAAAGTATTATGTAAAGGAAATCCCATGAACTGCATTATATAAAAGATCAGCCTTCTGGGTTCATAAACAACAGATTTACTAATAGTTTTATGTCTTTAAGCCTGCAACTCCATCTTGATATCCAGATTTTACTATGACAAATGCATATCAGAAGTCCAGACTGACTTATTTGAAGCTAAAATGTGCCATAAAAGCAAAATTTTAGCTTATTAAAAAAAAAAAAGCAAGCATTTAAGACTCAGTTTTAAAAATATCATTGAAAAATGGTAATTCAGTGGTTCTGAATTAAAGGGGAAAAAGTAGCCTAAGGAAAAACTTTAAAATCTGTTTTAGTTCTGTGAAATAACTAGTCCAGCTGTCAGGAGCTATAATAGTCTGGGATCCTCAGGTCACAGCCAGAAGGACTGTACAAGTGTCCCAGCAGAAAAGCACTCTTTCAGAAACTGCATTTGATGTTCCTTGTCCGTTCCGTGCCAGGAACATGTCAAAATACGGATAAGTCATGATTCAAGAATGGCATTAAAATTTGTCCTCTAGCATACAATCACGTTTTGCTGCTCAGTTGAAAAACTGACTTGTTTTCTACTTTCCAATTTTCTTTTCATTCAGAGTAGGTATTTTATTTGGAGTCATATCTGGACTGGTAGAAAGGACAGACATCAACTGCTTATCCATCCATCTGGTGTAAAAAGTTTAACAAGACTGGGAGAGTAGCAAAATGTGCAAAACAAAGAGCAAACTCAAGCTATAAGAAGCAGAAGAGATTGAAGCATGAGCCACCACCAGCATGAGCAACCTGGTCTGTCTTCCAAGCAGCCAGGAGAAATGGACTTCAGTAAAATGTGATTTCCTTTTTTAAGAGAAAGCAAATGCAGGTTCAGGCCGTTCCCACCAGGTCTATTATTATTTACAATGGAGGCAGACATCACTCTTGGCTTCCTGCTCAAGGAGAACAGAACGAGGAGGAGAGCTACAACAACTTTCAGCAGAAGACAGACTTAACTCTTCACAGCACAGTTGTTCTTGTGTGCAATGAGAAGGGACTTCATTGCTAATTACGGCTTATCAGTGCTATTGCTTTCTAAGTTATCATAAACAAACAAACAAATAAACAAAATTAAAAGGTGCCCCAGCACAGCAGTACTTTGAGATTTTCTATAGAAGGGATTCAGGTTAGAAAGCACGTTCTTGTTTTGAAAATCTTCTGTTTTATCTTTCCCTGAAGAGATTGAAATCCTTTTGCCTATACCATGAATCAAACCTACCTTCCTCTAGCCATATGGTATTAGTCAACCTCCAGAGGCTTGGAGCAGATAACCCAGTCCCTGGTAAGAGGTCTTTGCCCTCAAACCGAGCAATTTTTAAGGCTTTTGATTGCAAATGAACAAGGAAGAAATCTTTGCAGATCCCTCTGTTCACAGGAAGAATATTCTTGCACCAGTTCTTTCCCCCCGCTGCCCCAAACCCTCATTTCCTGCGATAGGTACAAGGGATGCAGCAGGGCAAGGTGTCTGCGCAGGAGAGAGATTCACAGAATTAGCATAAGCTGACCTTATCCATAACTATCTAAGTCACCCTTCAGCTCTTCTAACTTTAGGAAGGGTCACATAGCAGTGACTCCCCTGTCAACGTCACGTGCCCACAACTGGATGTCAGGAAGAGGGGTGGCACCAGCTTAGGGCTTATTCTGATGTGTGGTACACATAACCTTGCTTCAACAAAAAGGAAGCATGCTACATTAAATTTCCCTTTCCCTCACCATATGCCCTTCCAAGGTGCATTATTTTTGGACCTCTTTGAATATGGTTATGTAGTTATGATTGAACTCTGTTCTGATGTAAAGGGAGTTTGAAGAGGTTCCTCTTTCCTCCCACTTAAGCATAGGGCAGTGAGGAGCACCCATGGCAGAGCCTACCTTTGGTGTTTGTCTCCTTCGCTTTTCGGTCTTTGAGGAAAAATAAGAACTGAACAATGTCTCTAATTGAACTTTCCACCCTATGTTTACCAGATGGTTTGTAATTCTGGGAGGAGAAGAGGAAAAAGAAAAAAAGAAAAAGGAAAAAAAGAGAGAGAGAAAGGAGACTGCAAAAGCTAGCTTAAATGCTTGCACCATAATATTTCTAGGACTGTTTCCATATTCCCCGGATTCCAGTGTCATAATAAGATCACTATTCAGTGATCAAGTGTGCAAATCACTGCCTTAGAGAAACAAAATCTTGGACAGAATACAGATAGAAGTGGGTAAGAGAGAGACAGTTAAAATTACTAAATTACACAGTGGTTACTCATTTCATCTCTAAAGAGAAAGCACACTTTATTATTCACTCTGTCTTAACTCTGTTCTGTAAGCCCAGTTCTTTTCTACACTGAACGCTACGTTACTGAAGTACTAAATGAATATAAATAACATTTACATTCAATTTGTAGTTCCTATGTCACAAAGCTTAAGAATGCCAAGTAGACAAATCCAAACAAATCTAATTTCACATTGCATGATGATAGAGAGATTCAGGAATAATAAAGCACAACAATATAATAGTGGAAAGGAAAGAAATAAAGCCCTGCATCATACTGGGTTTCATTTTATTCTCTGAGAGGAACATTTTGCCATTAATTGTGCAGGCTGTATACTAAACAGGGACAGTCATGAAATCACTGTCAGTGAATTGGTAACTGTCAAGAATCTGTTCATCACAACACTTGTTTCTTCTTGATTCACTTTAACAAAACTGAATATTAATGCACAATAAAAATAGTAATCTTTGCACGCAGAACTTATGCGTTTCACTGAAGACACCCCCACTTCCTCCTACCAAACAGCTGTGTACAATACTATATTCCAAAAAATTTTCTTTAATGCTAGAGCACCAAAGAATGGCTGAGGTAAAAGGAAGTCTTTTTTCTCAAATGCCTTGCTTAGTGAAGGCACTTGAATGTATTTTTATTTTATTTACCAATTTAAAAGCTGCTATCATATTATACAACATTCCAGGCCAGAATTAATCTACAAAAAAGCTATGATCTGAATGAATCTTTAAAGAATTATCGTCGCTTTCTACACCATCTGTTGGTGAACTACAAAGAGGCAACAAAAGAGCTCTGACTAGGAAAATAAGCATTATGGATAGACATGAGAACCTCTTATTACTCAACCATTCACGTGTGCGGGGGGAGCAGAGACATGTTGAGAAGTGCACTTTCGGTCCAAAATAAGAATAGCAGACCTCAAAAAAGATATATGAGCCAAGAACAATAGTTCATAGTATTTATCTTGTGGCTAATTGGTGCACTGAATAAAGCGTGTTATATCTTGAAACGTGCAAGAACACGGTCTGAAACACAAGGCTTTTGACAGTTCTTTTATTGAGAAAACTTACGTGATGTGATGCTGACACCTCTTGTGTGGATATGGTAAGTCCAGAAGCTCATGCTAATGTCTTGATTCATTTCAGCCTGTAGGGAGTTTCTGCAAAATGAAGTTAGCCAATGCGGGGTAGTTGAATGCTACAAAGGGTGGTTCTGGCGTGATTTATTTCAGGACAGGTTTTTCATCCAGTGCAAATTGCAGCTGCTTAGTAACGTACTGAAGATTTTCCAGGCTGGAAGGACATGCAATGACCAGGTGTGCAGAGCCACCTGTTATAATTTAGGAATTTAATGCATGGTGAGCAGGTGGTTTTCTCACAAGTCAGATCTGTTTTTACTAATAAGTATTTTTGGTGATCATCAGCTTCCTTTAGATCATGTACTGGGCCTTGTCTGGACAAATTTGCCTCTTCGTTATGCACAGTCCTGACTGTGAACATACTGTTTACCCTTTTAGCACTAATTTAGGTTTCCAGCAGAGAACTGAAGAAGCTGTTTCCTTACTGAAGGACAATGGAGCTGTGGCTAACATCAATGGATGAAATGGCATCGTGCTGAAGCTTTAGATCCAAGATGATCATTATTTGTACAAAACTAAAGAAAATAAAAAGCATGTTTCAATTACTGATAAAAAATTTATTTGTTCCCAAGACTTTATTTTGAGGAAGAGGTGGCTGAAAGCAGTGCATTGGCCACTCTTACATCATTGTGCAATGACAGAATTAAGCAGCTTCTGCTTGGACCACCACGATAAACACATCATACTTCAGCAAGGGGATTTCTGATGACACAAATGTCATCATTCTATACAAGCAGCAGATAGTATCTCCTAGCAAGCACTGCCCAAGACGGCGCAGAAGTTAGGTGTAGTTGGAGCTTGACACGAACCTACAGCAGCAGCAAGAGGCAGAGCTGAGAAAACGATAGGGCAGAGGGAACTTGTCACGTCTATTTAAGGAAAAGAGACATGTTCCCCACTGACTGGATGCAAATGGGACATAGTGTGCTCTGTCACAAGCCAGCAAACAGATAAATGTTGCACAGAATACAGAAAGAAAGAAAGGAGAGCCTGCTGAAGATACTTATTCATCTGACAACTGCACAGGCAAGTGCAAAACCTGAGACGAGAACTACTCCTAAAATGAAGATGTGGATTTCTTCATACACACTTGCCACATACTGGTGTTCCCCAGGGGACAGTGTTGGGGCCAGTTGTGTTCAATAACTTTATCAAAGACCTGAATGATGTGATCAAGTCCACCTTCGGTGAGTTTACAGACGACATCAAGTTGGGTGAGTGTGTTGATCTGCTTTAGAAAGGGTCTACAGAGGGATCTGGACAGGCTGGATTAATGGTATGAGGTCAATGGTATGAGGTTCAACAAGACCAAGTGTCAGGTCCTGCACTTGGGTCACAACAACCACCTGCAACACAACAGGCTGGGGAAGAGTGGCTCAAAGCTGTCCAGCAGAAAAGGAACTGGGGGTGTTAGTTGACAGTTTGCTGAATAGGGGCCAGCAGAGTGCCCAGGTGGCCAAGAAGGCCAAGGCATCCGTCTATCAGAAATAGTGTGGCCAGCAGAAGTAGGGAAGTGATTGACCCCCTGTACTCATCAGCACTGGTGAGGCCACACCTTGAGTACTGTGTCCAGTTTTGGGCCCTCAGTCTAGGAAGGACATTGAGGTGCTGGAGCGTGTCCAGAGAAGTGCAACGAAGCTGGTGAAGGGTCAAGAGCACAAGTCCTATGAGGAGCGGCTGAGGGAACTGGGGTTGTTTAGTCTGGAGAAGAGGAGGCTGAGGGGTGACCTCATCACTCTCTACAACTACCTGAACGGAGGTTGTAGTGGGGGTGGGGGTTGACCTTTTCTCCCAAGAAACAGGTGATAGGATGAAAGGAGATGGTCTCAAGTTGTGTCGGGGAGGCTTAGGCTGGATATTAGGAAAAATTTCTTCACCAAAATGGCTGTGAAGAATTGGAGCAGGTTGCCTGGGGAAGTGGTGGAGTCGCCATCCCTGGAGGTATTTGAAAGACATGTAGATGTGGTATTTGGGGATGTGATTTATTAGTGGACTTGGCAGTGGTAGGTTTATTTATAGTTGGAGTTGATGATCTTAAAGGTCTTTTCCAATATAAATTACTCTATGACTCTATGACCCTATTCTATAAGGGAAGCTTGAACTAGTAAGCATTGAAGAGAACTTTTACTCCTTTTGGGACCAGGGTTTACAAAGGTGGCCATCAAATATGATAAAAGGGTCCTTTTTTGCTTTCAGGAACAGCAGTCAAAATAGATGTTTTAGGTAAAAACTATAGACTAATTGCCTCTTGTGGGTGTGGTGGGAGAAACTGAGCAGCAGCTAAACATCAGATTCCCAGACACTAAAGTTGATTTAACAAGTTGATTTTCAATATGTTGTGTTCAGATAGTTAACATATAATTTTCCTAAGCTTGATGTTCACTTTAACTAACTAACTATGCCAATTATAACTTCCTTGAACTCTTGCTCTCCATAGGTCTCCTACTTTGCATAGGGCCACATTTTAATTAAACAGGATGTTTTCTTCTGGGCCACTCATATCCATCCAGATCTCCTTGCAGAGGTTTCCACTGGTCCAACTCTTGTGCATATAAAACAAATGGGTGCAAAGGAGTAAAGTAGCTGTGGCTGTATTGTGATTGAAGATAAAACTTCAGCCTCTCTTGCTCACAGACTGCCTTCTTTTTTTACTTCAACTTTCAGAACATTGTGAACATTGCAATTAATAAAGTTTGCTGCCTCTGCCTCTTTTTTTTCTAGAATCATGCTATAATAACATTGAGACTTCTCCGTAAGTGTTCACAAAATGAGGGATACTTACAGTAATCAACAAAATTAAAGTAAAAATAGGAAAATGCCTTCTCCCTCAGACCACGAGATTTCACTGAAAGAAATTTGCATTTGCTATTTTCTTTACATGGATTGGACTTTTGGGCATAGATCCAACAGGACTGACTAAAAGTTAATTAGTTCCATTCACCTTGTGATATTCAAAATGTAAGGTGCTGTCATGAAGAACGCATGTGGGACCTTAAAGGGAATAACAATAATAAGGCCTTTCCTTTCTATTGCAGGTAGCAGAGCAATAATACTAGAGATAACAACAAAAATTATAACATTTCACTGAAAGATTTTGTACATTCATCAGAAAATTAAAAAACTTAGTTTCTGTTTGTATATTAAATCAAAATAATAACATAAGTGGAAATTTACATTTCTGTAAACTGAAATCAAGAGAAAACCGTTCACACACTAAAAGTTTAGATGCTGTACGCACAACTCTTCTGCACACAAAGTTCTCTTGCCCTAACTCTACAGTTTTGTACTTCAGGTCAGAAATATTGGTCATAGGTGATCTTGGAGGTGTGCTACAGCGTTCTTCATGACAGAAAGCATTAAGCATTAAGCTGCTCAATGATAACACAGAAACAATTCAACTAACCCAGATGTCACTGGTCTAGGTGACACGGTCATCATCAGCAACAAATCCAGAAGAGGAAAAATGACTGCCTTTTCAGTTCCTCCAAATTGTCTGTCTACACGCAATCTTGCCATTTTCCTACATATAGTCCCACTATAAAACGTGCCTTTCTGATTTAAATTCATTTGAGAAGCTAAGGAACAAGCTGTCAGAATTGGGAATCTCTGGAGGACTCACAACAGCGACCACTGAGGCATGGACACCCCTGCTTGGCAGGGCAGTAGAGCAGTATCTAAGCCCGCCCTTTCCCAGTCCTGCTAGCCTATCCTTGGCTGTTCTCATGGATGCTGCCAGCGCATTATTACTGTGATTTTAATATCTAAGGAAAATTTCTCTAAGTGAGAGCAAGTTGTAAGTTGTTGTAACCATATTTTCATCAGAATACAAGACATGGGTGATTCAGCATCCATGCCCTTCTCAAATCCTAAGTTCCCACCAGTTCCAGCAGAGACACTATTGCTGTGCCAAGATGACACTGCGGAATGTTTGTGATCAAGAATTAGGAAGAAAGATGAAAGCACTTGAACAACTCCTGCTAAGAACACAGAAAAAGTGCTTGATCCAAGAAAATGGCCAAAAATCTGTACAGAAAATATGACATTAACAAAGTTACCAATTGACAAAGACCTTTAGAATAATATAGCCTCTACTCTCAAACAGAATAGGTCACTGCCATCTTTATTTGCCTTTTTATTGGAGTAAATATGAGGATCATCTTTAACCACAGTGAAAAAACAAAGAATCCAGGGCACACATGTATCTTTATATTTTAAGAATTTTCTTGAGAGATTCAAATTCCCAGGACTAAGCAATGCCAAATACTATTATTATGCTTATTATGACTTAATATTATTATGACTTAATATTATTATTATTATGACTACCAAGAAGTTATGACCTCTTCCAGGCACTATGTTTTCTATACAGATATATAACTTGTCAAACAGCCTTTCTGGTGCAATGATGTGAGCACCAACACAAGAATACTCATCACTTACTGTCTTGATCCAAACCTTTGAGGCCCTCTGATTTGGTTGGCTCACATCACTACTTAGAAATCTTTCTTAAAAAAAAAAAAGTATACTCTTATTAAGAACAACCAAACTAAGAAACTGGGTTCAAAGTGCTTCTGGTTTTCAGGAAACACCAGTATTGACTGCAATAGAAAGTTCAGAGGTTCAAAAGAGGTTCAAAGTTCAGACTCAAAATTCCTCATCAAAGAGTGAACCAGGAGCAGGGAGCCTGAGGTGGAAAGAGAGAGACTAACTGAGGAAGTGAATAGCACTGAGATGGAGAACCAGAGCTGGGAGAGTTTGGAAATGAGATGACTCTCTTCTCCAGATAGGGTGGCTACATCCAAGAAGCTGCTGATGGGTGTTGACCTCCTGTCTGTGAACTTTATGAGAGACAAATACTTTTGGCTTCAAGCAAAAAAAGCAGTGACAAAACCTCCTATGCTAAAAATTTAACAATGTGGAAAATAATATAATCTGTGGATTGGAAAATAAAAATATTTCTGGATCTGTGGACAATATTAAGATCTGTCCACTGCATAGTTTCATCTGTTAGTATAGATGTAGCCTAGGTCCTTATTTACAGGCTGGTTGAAAAAATAGCTATCATTCCTAATTTCAAAGAAAAAAGGAAAGGCGAAAAGGAAAGGAGAAAGGGAAAAGAGAAAGCGAAAGGAAGAAAAAGAAAGAACAAAAAAAGAGCTCAGAGAAACAATTTGAAAAATGAATCAACACAAAATTTGTGTTAAAAATATAGTAAGGTAGTAGAACCTGTGCACACTCTCAGAAGAAGGGCTTATCGCAAACTGCTGTAAGGGACACAAATACCTAGCTATTGGCCCCATAAAACCAAAAACCCTAAAGTTTTGCAGTCCTGGATGTGAACGAAACAGTTCTCCTTTTAGTGTTAATAACATTATTACTTGGACTTAAACTTGGGGGACATGACACTAGGAGAAAAAACAACTTCTGGAAATTTAGCGAGTGGCTATTTAAAAAATATTAACTTTTACTTTGCAATAAATCTCTACTGATATGTGGTACTACAGATCTTGGAGTGCTGGAAGCTCGAACCTCATGGAGTACTGCTGAGAGGCATCTCTGCCACCCCGACATATCACCACTTGGTTCTTGCAGCTGCTTAATGGGACTTGCACATGCATAACTGGGAATCAATACCGGTCACAGGAGTAAGTTTTAGTCTGGTTAGGTTCTTTGCTTCCCTTACTACATGCTTGCACCAATGTTTTCATGAGCTTAGTGGTGGGGGAGTGTAGGATCCATCAGCCCTGCTCAGGACTGGCCCCACCCATGTTGGCATCAATGTAAATCACTCTTGGGACCACAGGGCAAACACAGGCAGCCAACCCTCTCTCTACAGTGCCCTTGTAGAGCCAGCTGCACATATAACTCTGGCAAAATGAGCCTGATGATTGTGGTGCTGTCACTGGTAAGTTTGTAGAAACATTAATAAGAGTAACCAGAAGTTCCAGAAGACCTTTGGGAGCTACCACAAAGAAAAACAATATTTTTATCTCACTCACTTAATTTCTTACTTTTGAATTCTAATAACGCTGCTGAAATACGATAGTATAGCAGGCCAGAATTGGTACTATGGGAAATCAATTTATGACTGAACATGAATAATTCAAGACGTGTCCTGCTTTCAGCTTCCCTCCAGAAAAAGTGGATTGCATTCACCAGTTGCACTTCCCTTGCTACACTCCCGGCATACGTATAGAGACAGCTCAAGTTTGGCACGGTTTGGCCCTCTTCTCCAAGAGGGCAGTTTCTTACTACCTGTAGTGCCTCTGCAGCGTAGCTCGCAGATAATTACTGCCTCATCAGGTTTCCAAAATGTTCCCCATCTATCTTACTCATCCTTTTCACTGGCTATTGTCAGGAGCTTTACTTATTTGATTGTGTAATCTTCCTTTGCTTATTATTTGTTTTTATTATTATGGTACCATTATAATCTCATTATAGTCTTTTCTAGTTTCAATTACTGTATTTATTTTTTTCTGAGTCACTGTAATTGCTTTTAGTTTTTAATAATGTTTAAGATTTCCACTCTCTGAAGCACACATTATAATTCCCATTATAAAATTCAGTTAAGAGGTTGTCAACAATCCTGGTTTGTGCTAGTCTTGGATTGATGTTTTTTTGCCATGCATGATGCATGGAGCCTGCCTTACCAGTGCCTCTGGTCTAGAAAGGTGGATTCACTTTCAAACAACAGGGTCATCAGCATATAAGAACTCATAGGAGAACTGGTCTTCATATTTGCATGGAAGAGAAATATTTTCTGAAATATTTAAAGCTCCTGCATTTTTAATTTATTTTCCAATTCATCCAACTGGCTTTCTGCTCTGGGTGTGCTTTGTAAAACTACAGTTTTATGAGAGGACTCTGAACTTTTGTGACTGACTGACCATTAAGCTTACAAAACACAATTACATCAATAAAGTGTAATAAAGTAACTCCCCTCAGACAAAAAATAAGATGGCATTCTTCTCATTTCCCAGTTATTTCACTTAATGTGAGATTAAGTGTATATCCACTAATCACACATAACCCAGAGAAAAAATAAGTAAATAAGATCTGAAAATCAATCCTGATATGTTTTCACTAAATACAACTAAAATGCATTGATATTGTAACAGATTAGTTTTTTTTTAAAAAAAAAAGCTTAGTTACCCTTTTGTGTACACCTATGTAGTAAAAATACTTTTAAAAAATTAATACTTCCTTCTTTAAAATACCTTTGGACCTGAATTCATCAACAACTTGGCAATAACTTGGGCCCTTCTTTATCTAGGAACATTATTTAAAGAAAGATGTGCACAAGTCCCACTGTAACAATGACGTGATTCTCATATGCGACAGGAAAAATATTGCACTACTTTGCTCAGGAAACACTACAATATTTTGAGAAACACGCCTCAGCACTTAATCCCATGCAAGTCTTATTCATGGTACGTCGTAAGTGTGTGTAATATTTGCATACTTGTAAAATTCGACTTTTAATTCAACAATTAGATTCTTTAGGAAACAGCACGTGCAGTTACTTGTGTGCAAAATTATATTATAAAAGTTTTTGAGTATTCTGTGATACGGGATCGACAGAGAGAATATGGCTCTAGTGGATGGGTGTGCTTCTCAGCAAGGCACAGCTTGACATCCTGTTATTCTGAATCGCACTCAACATCCAGATTCTTTTAGAAGTACTGCTACAAAATTGCACTTCAGCTTGTTCATCTGCATAACTAATGATCACTTTAGAGACAGAAAGATCCATCCATGATAACACTAAGATAAAAGTTAAACGCTCTGAAGTTACAGACAGCTGGGAATAAGATAGTAATTTAAGTGTAATGTTCAGGAGAATGTGCAGGCGACATTGTACAGGTAACAGAGTGTGATGAAGAAAGCATTTTGGCCTGCTCCTGAAGCCCTTAATTGCCACAAAAGCAACTCACATACAGTTCACTGTTTCACAAAATGCTGGAAAGGATCATTAAATCATCTAGTTTAGTTTCCATTTCTCCACAGACCTCTACATTTTACACAAAAACTCCAGTCCACTTGGTTGTCTAAATGAAAACTTTTTAAAGCACACATCGGGTCTATGTAGTGGTCTTAATGGCAGCAGCAGCTGCATCTTGGCCACTAAAACACCAATGACCAAGGCATTTGCAGAAAAATTACATACAGTAAAAATGAAAAAAAATTGGAGTAGATGGAATAACAAAGAGAGAGAAAAGGGAATTCAGTATTTTTAAAATTTAGTGCTTACCTCACTACAGCTAATATCTAGTTTTATATTTAGCAAAATTGGCAAACAGAGATTACATTCTTAAAGGCAATCAGTGCATGCACCCAGCTGTGCAAGTAAATAAGTAAAGCGGCACAGATTAAGATCTTTAGATTTACCTGAAGCGCATTAGCAAGGTATTTGAATGACAAGTACCCTGCAAATTCCCATAAACCAAAGTCAGAAAAGCTAGGAGCCTGGTGCACAAAAGGGTTATCATTTGGATAGGTATGATAGGTATAGTCGGATAGGTGTGTGTCTGATGCATATTCTAGAAACACACCTCTGACTCAACAGGTCTGGCTTCTCTGAGCTGAAAGGGTCACCCCAAAATTCCTCATGCATGACAGGTATGAGACAAAACAGATCTGAGCCGGAGCTCTTCAGAGATGAGGAATTTTCCACCAGTCATTTCCATCGCCATCCTCACCATGGAAAAAAAATGGCCTTACACGCCATCTGTCTTATTCTAATTTTCTTAGATAAATTGAAGAACCTTGTATTAGATGGTGTTTTCACTCTGGTGTGATGCTTATCCGGTTCAACCAAAATACACCACCATTTCTGAAAAGCCGAAGATTTTACCCAGATCCTAAGGGGTTTTTTTCCTCTTTTCTTCATGCCCATAGGTTTTGCCAAGATCACTTTAAAAAGGGCAAGCAAGAAAACAGTAATGTACTAATATGAATTTCAAGAACACCATTTATAATGCCGAAAGCATCTTCCTATTCATTAGTCCTCTATTTAAATACCATATCAGTAGGACAGCTCTTCAACTCACAGCATGATATTAAAACAATTGTCACATCCCTCGTCCAGCACCACAGACAAGAACAAGTTGAAACTTCTAAGAACATATTCTTTGCTCTTCTAGTATGTGACCTTCTTTTCTTGGTCACAAGGGGCCACTTCATCTTCCTCTAAACCAAAATAATTTTGTTGGAAGGTGTTTAGCTTACTAGATAAAAATGAGATGGATTTATACAGCTGTCCACTGTATTCATGGAATTCCAATTGCTCATTTCAGATACAAGTTTTAGAAGATTTTTTTCAAATTTACTTCAAGTTTAATGATGAATAGGGCTTGAATCTGGTTCTGCTTTTGAAACAGCTACTCCAGATAACAGCTGTTTCACTGCCTTCACAAAAAACTTTTGAGATCTGTCTTTCATCTAGTGTTTTGCCCAGTAAGTCTGTGCTCTGCTCTAATGGAGCAATGGTTTTAAAATCATCTCCATCAAGTCAAACAGCATACAGCACTCTATACACACCGGGCTGAAATTAACTGAAACCTTGAAAAAAATTTCTGTTGGCAAGGCCTACTCTCATAATAACACGTGAAAACCCACTGCAGAGTCTAAACCTGTAACTGCTTACTAACAAAGAAGATGAGATAGGACTTAGTTTTCAAATCAAATGAAACTAATTTGTTTCTGGAGTCATCCTGATTGTTACTTTGAATACTGGTAAAATACTGACACTTGCGGAGTTTTCTCAGTTAGCCTTGAATTATTCCAGTATTGGCAATGAACCAGAAAACTTTCTCAAACAAATGTCTCAGACTTTTGGATATAAATGACCTGACTCTACAGATACTAACATTGTTTCTAGATACAACCGACACAGAAAGTCTAACTGACTTGTACAATACAAGGCCTTTAACCTGAAAAGGTTAAAGAATACGAATAATTATTGAAACCCTCTAAATTATTTTATCATCAATATCATAACTTTCTTCAACCACAATGGGTTAACTTCTCTCCTAAATTTATTTTGTTCTTAATTTATTTAAAATCCTCCATTATATTTTTTTCTGCCAATTATATTTTTCAATAATGCCCTTTCATGAACAGTTTTAAGTGCTTTACTGTATTGGGTCCTCATCAAGGAAGGAGTCAGGCCTACAGAAATTTTCCTGTCTTGAATGACAGAAATCCCAGGAGCCAGTTCCATATCTAATATATTTGGAAATAATCTTTGCATTTTTTAGCCAACCCCAGGTGATGCTGAGCAAATACAAACTCATTTAACTCTAAAATATTACCTTAACAGATTCCCCAGATGTTTTAGCGAACATCTCAGACAGAAGATAAAACTACTTTTGATTGCAAACTAACAGTCAGACCTAAACATTCAATAAAATATTAAAAAAAAAAGAAGTATTTGGTTCCAAAGACCTCAACAAGTTAGAATTTGGCTATAGTTTCTTCATGCCCCTTCATTTCACAAAAAATAACTATCACACACAGGCTGACAAAAAGTTGATTAGGTTTTAACGTTAAGAAATCTGCAGGAGAAAAAAAAACCTAGATAGAAGGCAGTTATGTAGCCACTACTACTTGCATATATGCCCTTTAATGCATTTGCATAAAATTCTTAATGTTCAGAATCATCACTGCAGCAATATGACCAACTGCATTTGTTTATTTTGTATAACATAAGAAAACAGAGTCATTAAACTCCTACAGATTTACTTCTCAGTGAGCAGTTTGAAAGTGAACATATTAAATTAAAAATATTAAGTATTGGAAATAAGAATTATCACTGGGATGGTAGTTGTTTTATAAAAATATGCCAATATGAAATGAAAAATAGTCAAGGGTCACTGTAGTAAGTCAACAGATTTTTTACTATCATTTACTCATTGCCTGCTTAACTTGCAATATTACCTGAGCATCTTAAAGCAAATAACTATAGCATAAATGAAGCTTTCACGTTAAAAATTACAAGACTGAAATTAATGAGAACAGGTTAAATGTTTTTCTTGCCCTTCGGCAAAGATCGCTTCTAAATAAAAAAATAAACTAGATACTATGGATAAGGAAATATACAGAAACAGGAATATTTTTTTAAAGTGCTCAGTTTACCACAGTTGGAGGGCTGGGGGAAGGAAAGAATGGAGAGAAAAATAAGTATACATTGGATAATGAAGAAGTTATCATGCCCTAATTCCAGTTTAACTGGAAGACAATCCATAACTGAATATATAACTGACTTCTTAAAACTGAGCTTTTAAACTAGGACTTCCTTCTTATGCTTCCAATTCACATAGCTTAAGAAGGATTAATTTGCTGGAGCTGTTGTGTTGGCCTGCATCCTTTGCTTTTCACTAATATCAGAAACAGAGGAAAACTTTTATTAAAATTTAAAAAACAATTTGTGGTTAAAAATTAACTACCAGACAAGGATTCTTGTGATCTATGAACACTGATCACATTTTCTTGCCTCTAAAAGAGAAAATTTCAATGCATTCACATCACACTTGAGGAAAGGAATTTGAAAGAAAGAGTACAAGCAAAATTTACCTTTTCCCAAGAGATTTAGAAAAAATGGTCAAGGGCCAAGAAATTATTTAAGCATTTTTTTCTTAGAAAAAACCCACGTCAAGGGCACTAGTTTCCACATAGATAAAATGCCCCTGCAATAAGATATACCAGTCATCTATTCTCCATGTCTGTGGTGGACGGAACAATAAGTTTAAAGTTGCAATGGGATACATTCAGTTTGAAATATTTTGCACAATATCTAATGATAAAACTAATCAAACACAGACCTACAGAGCTTGCATTGGACAAGGACAAGAGACTATATGGTCTGTTCAAATCTTCCTCCAGACCTAGAGGTATTCTGTGATCATTCGAATGACTTAAAATGGAAAAGTACATGAAAAAGCTGTGGCCATCAAATCAAACTGCAATGAAAAATGCGGTTTTGTAGTGGATTAAACAACATGCCTTTAGGCAGAACTCCTGCATATATCACATTCTTCAGAAAAGTTGAAATTATCGTAAAACTGTATCATTGAACTATATGCAGAATTAGTCATTAATTCCATAAGAAATTGTGCGTATTGGCAGATCATGTTGTAAGTTAATGTTTATCATTCACAAGGAAGATAGCAAATGTTACAATACAGAATATGCTCATGAATACACAGAGAGGGATACTGCTCAACCATACCAGAAAGCCTAGTTATGGTTGAACCTTATCATCATCTAACAACTTAGGAAATGTCAATCCAGAATACTTGGAAAGGAAGAATATTTCTGAAAAACAACTCCCTGGCAATAGGAATCAATTGTGTTAGAGAAGATGTGCTGCTTGTGGTAGTCTGGGAACTCAGCCTAAAGAGTAACATTGCTGTGGAACGATTGCCCTGCCTTCACCTTGGCTGAGCAGGGTGCAAATTGAAAAGAGAGTGAAGTTAAAAGAATGGATGCAAATCCCATTCCTAACTTTATTGCCCACCCACTGATTAATAATAATAATAATAAATAATAATAAAAAACTTCACATCAGCAACAACAACAAACCCATATCTTTGTTTCTGTTGCAAAATAAGCTGACTCTTGTCACTTCCATCTCATACCATTTAGTTATACGGTTAGAAAGATGAAGTATAAGAATAAATGTCCTGTCCATACGCGCCCCATGCCAGGAGAAAGGAGAGAAGAACGAAACACCAAAATATTTGTATTGCAAGCTAAACATCCCAGGTTCTTCTAGGATGCTCAAGGTTAAGCCTTTGCTAACATCAGACTACTTGAATGAGAAAAGAAGTATTTATGCAACAGTATTTATACCTTAGTCAAAAGATCCAACAGGAAGGCAACAAAACTCAAGTTAAAGAATGACACAGATTTGTAGGAAGCCATATGTCTCCTAAAATGCCAAGCAAAGATGACAGTGACAGTTAAGGATGCTCTGCAGTTTACTGTTGAGAGTAATTTTTCAATAACTTGCATCACCATGATAAAAGATTTTTTTCCAGAGAAATCAGACGAGCATTACACAAATAGTTAAGAATCTGCTAGCACAGGACTACATTCCTCATTCCTACATTCCTCCTGAATATCAACCTAGGAAATGTTTCTTACATGACTGAAAAAAAAAAAAAAAGAGAAAGAAAAATTCAGGTAAGTCATAAAAAACAAAATTAGAAGATCAAATAAAAAAAAGGCAGCAAAACTAGACAATAATAAGCACATAAAATCCTATGGGGATCTGCAAAACCTTTTGGCATGGAAATTAGCAAAATAGTTAATAAAGCGATAAAGCTGCCAAAAAAAAAAAAAAAGATTAAAAGAACTACCAACAAGGGAGAAGATTTGAAGATTTGAGTTATTGACCATGCTGATATATGAAAGGCCCTAAGGAAAAGGAAAACACAGAACACCAGAGAATATATCTATGATCTGTGATGCTCTTGAAGATAACTACATCTTCCCCACACATAAATGACTTGAGTAAACAAGTCAGAGACCAGCTCTAGCAGAAAATAATGAATGTAGCCTGGCCACCATTACTTGCAATGATTTCTAACACAGAAATATCTTCATGGCTACAAGGCTGAGATTTTAAAGACATCCACTTTAAGGCAAAAATCTGCCTCTCATGATGAAGGTGAATCTCGCACTAATTAAATGCACAAGCAATCAAATCTATCTCAGAGTTTACTATTTCTTGAATTTTAATTCCAACAACATGAAGTCCAACCAAAATTTAAAAAATCAGTGAATCACAAAATTGCCTGAGTTGGAAGCAACCTTCAAAGATCATTTAGTCCAACCCTCCTGTCATGGAACATCTTTCACTAGGTCAGGTTGGTCAAAGTCCCATGCAGCCTGACTTTCAACACTTCCAATGATGGGTCATGCACAGCTTCTCATCTTCCAGTGCCTCACCACTCCAATTGTAAAAAATTTCTTCATTATGTCCAATCTAAACCTACCCTCTTTCAGGTTAAGATCATTGCCCTTTTCCTCATCACTACGGGCCTTCGTAAAAATTCTTTCTCTGTCTTTTTTGTAAGCTCCCTTCATATGTTAAAAGATCACAGAATCATGGAATCACAGAATCAGTTTGGTTGGAAGAGATATTAACACATCTTTTAAGCACTTCCAGGGATGGGGACTCCACCATCTCCCCAGGCAGCCTGTTCACAGCCCTTTCTTTTCTAACATCCAACCCAAATCTCTGCCACAACTTGAGGCCATTTCCTTTCGTCTTTTCACTTGTTACTTGGGAGAAGAGACCGATCCCAACCCTAGGACTCCACCATCTCCCCAGGCAGCCTGTTCACAGCCCTTTCTTTTCTAACATCCAACCCAAATCTCTGCCACAACTTGAGGCCATTTCCTTTCGTCTTTTCACTTGTTACTTGGGAGAAGAGACCGATCCCAACCCTACAACAACTTCCTTTCAGGTAGTTGTAGAGAGTGGTAAGATCTCCCCTGAGTCTCTTTGCTCCAGACCAAACAACCCCAGCTCTCTCAGTTGCTCCTCATAAGACTTGTTCTCTAGACCCTTCACCAGCTTCGTTGCTTTTCTCTGGACACGCTCCAGCACCTCAGTGCCCTTCTTGAAGTGACGGGCTCAAAACTGGACACAGTATATGAGGTGTGGCCTCACCAGAGCTCAGTACAGGGGGACAATCACTTCCCTACTCCTGCTGGCCACACTATTGCTGTAACAAGCCAGGATGCTGTTGGTCTTCTTGGCCACCTGGGCACACTGCTGGCTCCTATTCAGCTGGCTGTCAACCAACTTCCCCTTTTCTCTATGCAGCTTTCCAGCCACTCCTCCCCAAGCCTATAGTGTTGCAGGGGGTTGTTATGACCCAGTTTCAGAACCCAGCACTTGGCCTTGTTGAATGTCATGCAATTGGCCTTGGCCCATTGATCCAGCCTGTCCAGATCCCTCCATAGAGCCTCCGACCTTCAAGCAGATCAACACATCTGCCTAACTTGGTGTCATCTGCAAACTTACTGAGGATGCCCTCAATCCCCTCATCCAGATCATTGATAAAGACATTAAACAGAATAGGCCCAAACATTGATTACTTGTGACAGGCCGCCAACTGGATTTAACTCCATTCACCTCCAATATGGTGATATGTGATGCAATCTATTTTCTTTCAAATTAACACAAAAAATGGAAAGACAATCATATTGAAGGCTTACAATCTGCCCCCCATGAAAAAAAACAAGCAAAATAAAAATCTGTTACCTCCTTCAAAACCATCTTCTCTGCCTATGCAGGCTGATGTGCCTTCATTAGCACCCTGAGTTCATGGTTTTCAAGAAGCTTGTCTCAGCATGGGAGGCTCCCCTCAGTCTCTCTGAAGTGGAAGAAAGTATCTGAAGAGCCCCTGTCAAATCTGATGGCATGCCTAAAGAAGCTACCTCATTTGGATGCATCCTCAACTCAAGCTCCAGAGTTCAGTGCATGTGCCTGCAAGACGGTCCTCAGCACTGCAGGGGATGCACTGGGTACTCCCACCTTCAACCTGCCAGGCAAAGCAGGGGTAGGTGGAGGTCAGCCTCCTCACCATCTTTGCAGCATTTGGCAGTCCAGAAAATACAGAGCTCTCGTTGCTGCACAAAATACTTCAATGACAGCAATTGTGCGTTGCTCCAGAAGATGACACTCCACTTCATGAGCTATTATGTGTTGAAAGGCATATTCTTTAGTCTTAGACAGCAGGCTATGCCTTTCCATCTATGCCCCGAGAAGGCCACGCCACATAAGCATGTTCAAAAGAATCACAGGAAAAAGAAGTTTTCTGCATTAGCTAGCAAGAAGTGTACTTCTGCACTTTAAGATCTTCCTATTTCTGAAGCACTTTTATAAACATTACTAAGCACTCGCTACTCACCTCTGAGCTATGCAGTATTACCAGCAGTAATGCACTAACCAATGGCACAGACCACCCCAGCAGTTAGGGTTACGAAAATTTTTAAAGACCAAAGTAAAAACCCTCAAAACTAGAAGACAAATCTTCAGTGAAAATGAAATAAATACTTTACTGTTTGGATGGTCAAATGCACAATACCTGTCACCAGAGTAATTTGGACAGATACTAATAAAATCGATATCCTGCTAAGGAGGAGTCTTATAATACTGTGCATTTGTTTACTGTGTATTCTTACTATTACAGTTTCCATAGAAACAGGAGAGAGAAAATTTCAGCAATGGGCAACAAATTCTAATGATTTTTTTTTAAGAATCATTATATATACATTCAGTGGAAAGAGAATACATCAGCAGGACTTATACACAGGTATATGAAACATGGATCGCTAGTCTTAATGCAAAGGTGTTCATGACTTTAAATGATTTTTAAGTCTTTACCCAAAAAAGACACTTCTTTTAACACACATTAGTAACAGTCACGCCATGCTGGTCCTTCCTCTTCAGGCTTTTCAATTTTGTATTGCCTCCTCCAAATAAGGAATTTGCTCTGTATGAGCACGGGAGCAAAAAGTACTGAACCATTTTCAAAATATACTTCCCTTTCCCTGAAGCTTATGTGATATCTTACCCCTTACATTTAGAATCACCTACAGCTTAACCATGATGTAATTTCTTATGCCTTGTGGGCTGATTTGTGTGACTCACAATTTCCAAATATATTTGTGAAGGTGGTTCATGAATTAAACTTCTGTCAGCTGAAGCCTCCAGCATTGTTCTGCCCATGTTTAGTATAGAGGCTCCTGGCTCACAAGAAGTTTTAATGGTACAGTACAGAGGATCAGACCTTGGTTTATAAAGGACATTTAAGAAGCCATTATATAAGGCAAGACAGACTGCAAATGACCCCATGGCTTTTGTCATGCCATCGTTATTCTTCAGTAAATTTAGGTTTCCTGTATTTACCACTGAAAATCTTCACATGATTCATCCCTAGGGTTGCTGTCAGATAAGTACTGTTGTGACTTATGATTCTCATAATTTCTCTGGTACTGGGCTGTTACCCCTCACTTCTTCCCTGATTTTAAGCTTTGTCCAGATAAGACCTGGGAGACCCTGGGACAGCATCCTTGGTCAATCACACATCGTCACTTAAGCATTTACCTACCTAAGTCCAGCAAAAAAACATATTTTAATAAAATTAATATAATCTACAAGTGACAGCGTGCATCTAATCTTGTAGATTTACTTTTACAGAGATATACTGAAATATCACCTTCCTTTATGGTGAAACATCTTCACCTTCTGTGACCCTTCCCTGTCCCAGTGATCTTTGCCTCAGGAAGAATAAACTAACAGGACAATTTTTGCTCTTCCTAGGCTCTTCCTCTGCTTTTCCCTGCTTAACAAACAGTATCACTCCTTCCAGCTGGCAGTTTGGGAGAGATTCTCTGGAGATACAGCTGGTGTCTTACTCAATGCAGAGTCATACTGAGATGACTAAACCACATGCGTACAAGCATTTGCTACCGTTTAATCTCAAGTGCAGAGGGTGCAGCACTGCCTCTGGTAATACACTTCTACAATAAGCACCACTAACAGCTTTGGGGATCATATGCATTATTGGTGCAGAAGTGTTTGATATTTCCCATTGTGACAGAAAGGAGACAAGTGGTTAAATCACTGCCTGTTGTGCACAATTGTAGACATGAGCAGCTGTTATTTATAGTGCCTATTATGCTACAGTATTCCCAAAGACAGGAGAACCACGTCATACAGCATTACTACAAATAAAATCATTCTAGCACAAAGAAAACATTTTAAGCATAGACAATATCACTACAGTTTATCTTTAAATGGAAAGCATGAACAGCTCAGATTTTTTTATAACAAAATGTCCCGCCCCACCAGCTAATACAAGAAGAAATAGAGAGCAGGAAGAATCATGCATTAATGTCAGCTGAAAGTAAAAAGGTACATCTGGAAGAAGTCTTCACCAGTACATCAGAGAAAGTGGGATGTCCTTTTCTGGAAATTACACAGCTGGAAGAAAAGAGAGCTCTCACGTTTTTAATCGTGGAGAGGCTTGTATGTTACATCTTTTTGAATATGTTATTCAGTTCTAGGGTGTTAAATACAAGTCCAAAACATGTGGCAGACTATTTCAAATTAAGAAGCATGCTGTAAAGCAGACAAGTATTGTTCAGGCATCTTATGAAAACAGAAGTTATCTAACATTGTCAGCATCTTAGATACAGAATCCAATTCCCTATACTTTCCCACTTTTCTATTAAAAAGGGGGGGGGAGCAGTTAGAGAAGGACAAAATAAAGCACACAAGAGCTTACTGAAATAGATTTAATTTTAGAAGTTAGCAATGTGAATTCCAGGTCTTATTTTTTTCTAACTTGCATTCTTTTTGCAAGAAAACTTTTATTACAAAATCCACTCTTCCCACACTCCCTTAAAAATAAGTGGTTTGCACTTCAAAACCTTCAAGAGCTTCCACAAAATTAGGGTAACTACACAACTGAAGTAAATCTGGGAGAAAAGACTGATGGTCACTTCTTATGCTGTTTTCCTTGCTTACTTTTCTCGGGAGTAGGAGTCTTCCCAGATCATGAAAGGATGCATTTTTTAGGATAACAATCTACTTAAAAAGTCAAATTGCAGTTTAAGGGGAAAAGGACTATAATCAACATGTTAAGACATTGGTAGCAAATGAAATTATCTATTACTTTTGTACCTTACACACCTGAATTATGTACAATTAATGTACACCAGCCAAAAGATATGTCCTTGTTTCCAAGTTGCCTCAAAGCAGCTAGAGAGAGGCAAGACACTACTGAAACAGGGAACACAGACACTTCTGCTTAGGCACTCATGAGACCTTGAAAAGCTGAGGGAATAGTTTATTTTGGCCCACGGTCAAATTCCTCTAGCGGTGGCAGATATCTCAGTGTGGCCTACTGTACTCACATGAAACCAACGAACCCAAGACTCCCCCAGCGTTACAGCTATATTCCTTTGCTCCTGGCCATTGACTGGTAGTTCTAGAAAACAGTATTAACACTTCACCTTCACACTCACTGTGTGAGTAGAACTGTCTATCTTTCAATTCCTCTGCTCAGTTACACGCTCTTTAACTCTACCCACACACTGCGCTGTGTTGGCCAAGCCATACGTTTTGGCAGTGGACTTCAAAGCTATGTTCCTGCACTGGCGAGTGCCTGTGCACAGCACGCTCATACACATCCACACCCCCTCAGTTCATGTGATTTATGTACTGTCTTATAAATGGGCAACCATTTCACAAATAGATGAAAGCACTAAAAAATAAAAATCCCAAACACTGGCACATAGAAATCAATCATTCTACATACTGCTTTCCTTTAGCAGTACTTAGTCACATTACCAGCATCACCAGTTTTCAGAACCGCCTTAGTTTCTGCTGATGATGATGCAGGCTTCTCTCTTTCTTTAGTAGCTGAGCTGTACACGTTGGGAATGCTTTACAAAACATTTTAGAAATAAAGGTCAGGTAAGCTTTCTTGCAAGAGATGCTGTTTTCTGGAGAGAATTTCCTTCTTACATACCTTTGTTCACCAAGGCTCTTAGGATGTTAGGCAAAGAGACTGCAGACACACAAACTCACATTTCTGTCTCCAGAATGAACCTTCCCTGAGTTAGAGCCCCTACTTCAGTCCCTGCTCCCCCCACACACATGTGGGTGAGACTGTTGTGAAAGTGTTATTTTACCACTAACAGTTTATATTCAGTCCCGAGAGTACAGGGACTAGTCAGCACTCGCCTTTCAGGGGAGCACATTTTATTGATCTGGGAACATTTAACATGACATTTAAACATCAGTGAAATCTTTCTCAGATTTTTGGTTTTAAGGCTACATAGTCCGGGGTGAAGCACAACCACGACTTCTCGTAACAGTAATAAGAGGGAAAAAACATCTCTCCTCAGGAGATAGTTGTAGTGAAGGGCGTTGAACTCCAAACAGGATTTTATTCTATGCTAGCAGCCACCTAGGACACTGTGTAAAGCCTGAAGTACCAGCACACTGTGCTGTGCCCATGCCTTTTACTCTGTAAGGAGAATGGCACAGACATCTGCACCAGTTGGAGACTTCAAACAGTTTTATGCTCACATGTATCCAGAGTCTCTTGGCCTGTCCAATTATTTTATGTGGATTAATATGTGTTAATTAACTCTACACCTGGAAGTCTTGACATTAAAGCCTGAGGACCTATTGATCTTGAGATAATAAATGTGTCCTCTTCGAAGTCTGACTCTACCCTTAACTGCCTATGTTTTTGCACCACTTATAACCACATTTTAGTGGATTAAGCTGGACAGTCCTAGGTAGATGAAAGTGCAATCAGACAAGACAGTCTTCTGGATGCTTTGAGACTGAAAGTGTATAGTTCCTTATTCTAGCTAGACATCTAGCAGTACTAGGAAGTCAAAAATGACCTAAAAAATGCAGACTAACTTTGGAAGATAATTTCTTTCACAGCCTGCAGGTTTCCTCTTAACATCACTGCAAACTGCCTACTTTTCAGTGCCAGTTGTGCCTTAGCTGGACTCTGAATTACCTGGGAGAAGTGGACGCAATGCCCTGTTCCCTTAGGGCTATGCACCCTGTGCTGCTAATCTTCTGTAGATATGAGGAAAAGCTAGAGAAAACCACTGATGGAATCCAAAGTTTTCATAATAGGCTTATGTTTACCTTGTAGGCTGTGTTGAAAGGAAGATAATCAGGAAATCAGTAAGTGAAAACCCACCTACTCAGGAATATTAAAGTAAAATATTTTGGTATCTTTACTCAAACCTCCTGTTATTTAACTATTTAAATTACATTTATTCCTACTATCAGATCACCTCTCCAGAACTGATCTAGTATTAAAGGAAAACAAGTGAAGAAAAAAGCCCTTCTTTTTCAAGTCTCTCGTCAGTGTTAACACACTCACTCAAGTCAACCGAGTCTTCTGGGAGAAAAAAGGTCACAGACTAAAGCATATGAGAGTTTCTGTAGTGAAAAAATGGGACATTAGACATTACCTAAGCAAAGATGATGCTGTGTTTAGAAAACTGTCGCATGTCAAGTTACAGAACTGCTGCATGGTACAGAGTACATTCTCTTCTAAACAAATCCAGGGGATGAAGGCTTATATTTCAATGAGTTACAATTAAAACATGTCAGGTTTAGCAGCACAGTAGTGCAACATACACAAAAGAGGAGAGAAGTGGAATTTGTTAACCTAGATGACAAAACCTAGTGAGAGAGAAGACAGGATAAATAGTCTTCAGGTACATAACGGGTATCTGCAAGGAGCTGAGACACTGGAGGCACCTACCGTCCACACAAGTTAATGAGCTTAAACTGCAGCAAGGAAGGCTCACGTTATGCATCAGGAAAAGTTTTCAGTGGCAAGGTTGGGCAAGCTGAATAAAAGGCCTGGAAAGGCCACACAAGCATCTGTCAAGAAAGAGGTGGGTACAGCTGATCTTCCCTGGGGCATGGCGGAGTTTCCAACTCCATGTTAACTTGGCTGGACAGTTCTGGCCAAAATACAAGAAACAGAGGTCTTTCACAGAGATCCCAACTTCGTGTTCTCAAGGATAGGCTAACACAAAGCCGTGGCTGGGGTTCAGCCACTGGGAAAAAGGGCAGAACAGTATATATAAGAACATGCTGCTAATAGTGTCAGTAATGTAAAGGAAAAGAGGAGAGCAGGAATCTCTAGGAAAATATGAGATCCCTAAATCATGTTCTGAATGCATTAGATAGATGATACACTTTGTTTCACTTTTAGTCCGGAGCATTTACATCACATCTTCTCCAGACTGAATGTTTCCCACCCCCAGGTTCATGTGGCACTATTCAATTAATTACTGTCAATATGTCTCACAACGCAAGCTGTGTCTAACAAGTAGTTCTGTCACAGGTTATCAGTTCTGTCTCTGGGTATTGCCTCACACCCTCTCATCAGTTTATCATCGCACAGACCAGTTCATTTGTCCTCTTCTTCATCCTTTACTGGTGAGCCCTGACACCTACAGTTACAGTAACAAATATTGCTCACTACAGCTCTAATAACAGCTTTTTTTTTTTTATTTTGCAAATCTAGGCATTGTATACCTAGCCAACTAAAAGCAAAACAATCTTGATACCAAGGTATGGGAACTTCCGGATTAACCAGAAGATTAAGAAAATACTTACTCTTGCTTTATTTTCACCCCTCTAATTCCTATTTCCATGGAAACCAGGCTGGAAAGTACCAGCAGGCAGCCTGCAGCTGAACATCTGAATGAGAATGTTCATGTTGAACTCAGCAAGAAGACAGCAGGTGAAATCTGCAGGAACTGTCTAAAAATCTATGGGTACGTCTTTAAAGTAAAAGGACAATCTAAACAAAAGTTTAAGCAAAGAACTTTTTAAAGAGGACAAATCATAACTCTAGTGAACATTATTGCATTGTCCCAGCTGATAACCTGACTTTCACTTCTATAAAGAAATTTTATTCCTATGATCTGTCTCAACAGCACAAGACAAAAATTCATCACAATTAATTAAGTGATTCAAAATGTTCAGATGGAAGTTTATATGCTAGTGAATATGGTAAGTTATTTTGGTACCAGGACTTTGGCTTCTGAACATTGTTCTGTAATTCCTTCTGTGAAATCAAACCGGCTGCTGTGCAGTTCATACATTTGCACTATGAGCCCAGTCATTTGGATAGCTTTTCTTAAAACATCCATGGCATTTGAATAAATATATATATGAAAAAAATTAACTAGCAGTTAGTAAAATATTTTCTAGTTATAAAAACATTGGTTTTGAGCACCAATCCACACTGCTTTTATTTTAAATACTACTAAGCCAACACAGTTGTAGTTATAGCCAAGTCAAAAAAGAAAAAAAAAAAGCAATGTTAACTTCTTTATCTAATTTAGTAAAGTTTAATTCAGGAATTCTTTTTAATAGTATCTTAGATGTTTTTCCTGTTCAATATTTGCTTTTCAAGCAACAGGAAGAAAAACAAACAAGGGAAGGATGAAACATTACTGTCTTGTGCTATACTTTACCCAACTAAGAGATTGGTTATTACTAAACTCCTGCTTTTGTTTATAAAGCAATTACCACTCTCTCAAGCGAATATTATTCATTCTTTGGAGAGAGCAGAACATGGGTCATACTTTTTTTCAGTGCTATTTTAGCCAATGCAGTGGACAAAAGAGAATGATTATAACAAAGGATTTAACATCTTGTGCAAGTTCAATATCAGCACACAAGAGCTGACCTGAAAATGGATAATGAAGAAACTTAAGACACTATAAATCTTTTTTCCTTTTTTTTTTAAGGAGTGTTGTTTAAAGTTTAAAAGAGCTATTTATCAGAATCAAGACAGCCAGATAGGTGCAGGTTCTTTATTGTACCTTAGCTTCAAAGAACAAATCAACCCAAAAAGCTGTTAGTGACTATTGAATCATTCCTTCCTTTGGGATGTTCAGTGATAAAACAGAGCACAAATTTGAAGTCCACAACATATTAAACTCATGGCTATGATGGAAAAGGATAGTGCAGAAGCTGTATGTGCAATTTCCTTGCATGATGGGAAACTAATAATTGTGTATCAAGAGCACAACGCAACAGCGGCAGACAAAGCACACAGCTATCAGCATCTCTGCAGTGCAAGAATGTCCACTTAATAGCTGCAGCAATGGTAGAAATCACACCAAGCACCTTCTGTTAATGAGTTCCATTGATAACTCACATTATACTGCACCAGGTAAGTATATCTGTGCTCACCTTGAGGATCATTTACCAAGGTAGAACACAATACTGAGAGCTCTGGGACAAACAAAAATCAAACTCCAAATAATCCACTTATCTGGTCTGAGACTGCTTAAACACAGCAAACACAAAAGCATAAGCTTTCTGACACATTTCCTCTGTTTATTTGTATGAAAGTACTTATCACTAAACAATCCACATATACTGCCCGAATCACTCTATTTCAAGAAAGACTGGAAATAAAAAAAAAATTAAAAAACCCCCCAAATTTAAATAAAAAGCAACCCACGTCAGGGCACATTGACTAGTCTGTGTCAAAGTTGCATTCCTACCCCTTCGGTTTTTTTCTTTTTTTTAAAGAATGCCAACACATGTTGTATTTAATGGCCATCTTCATTTCAAGGGTAGGAACCAAGCGTATTGCTCATACTGAATGAATAGTTCTCTAAACCATTATAACTAAAAAATTTGCTAAGAGGGAAGGGAGTAGGGAAGAACAGCCTTAGCATCTGTCCAAGCTCTACAGAAGTGACCATGCAGTAACAAGAGGGACTTCTGACTTGGTCGAAGAGTTCCTGTTAGCAGGGTATGGATCATTGCTGAGAAATATTTACAAAGGGAATTAAACTTGGCTGCACATGTACACAGAGGGCGGTGGATGTCCATCAAAAGGGGTGGGTTATTTCTCCCTGCTGGAGCTGAAGAGAGAGAGGGTTATAATTCAAGAAAACAAGCAAGCTGCTCCCCAGCAGGTCATTAGTACCTTCACACTGTTCCCCCTTATGATCTACAGTAACACCTGTACAGTGCATGTTAACTGCTTTTCTTCCAATTAACCTTATAACTGCTAATGCATCCCAGTTGCTGCTGGCTGGTTAAGTTATGGGAGATGGAAAGAAACTGAGAAGGGACGTCAATACAGGTCTTATAGTATGCTTATGGCACAGAAGAAGGAAGTGCAGAATAAAGGTGTCTGGTCTTTCGTCTGGGATTTTTTGCTTCTTGAGGCACAGGGTATGTGACAAATACAGGTAGCAGATATCAGCTAATATGATAATGAACATGGATCACACTAGTGCATGCTATATGTAGTTTTATTTCAGTAATGAAAATATATTCACAATTAATAGAAAACCACAAATAAACTAACACTTAAGAAATGAAACATCACTGTCTATTAGAAAAGCCTAATGCAAGCAGCCAACTAGCAGCATTCAGTGTTTTATTTAGATATTAAGATTTTGTAAATGTTTTACATGTTTAAAACTAAATCGTTCTTTACATTTGAAACCTAATCTTTTTAAAGACATATCTTCTTCCAAAATTGCATTGCTGTGCAACAGCTGAATTACTTCCTTTATCCTCCCTTTTGAAAGGCTCTGCAGGAGATATTTTTATAGCCAAGTTATAAGCATGCAGAATAAAACTTCATGGTGGCAGCACTAACACACCATCAAGAGGGGAAGGTGATCACTGCTCCCATGCACCTTTCTTTCCATGCATACCTCTCTTCTCCAAAGTTTACAAATACAGAATATCAATACTGACAGAGTAAGTGTTGCCACTTCAAACTCTTCCATAGTACAGAAAGGGACAGTGGGATGTGCAATCTTCTAGGGCACATGCAATCTGGAACCATGCTACTTTCAAGGCTACTTGCATATTGCCCAAGAATTGAGGTTAGGCAAGGTCTGAAGGGTAGCCAGATAAACTAATGGCCTGGCAGCACTGGCCCCATTGCTCCCATGGGCTCATTTCCTCCTCTGGAGTGCAGCTCCTGTGCTAAGAGCGTGAAAGAGGCTAGTCATGGGGGTACTCATGAATCTTAGTCATAGAATCATTTATGTAGGAAAAGACCTTTAAGATCATCAACTCCAACTATAAACCTACCACTGCCAAGTCCATTACTAAACCACATCCCTAAGTGCCACATCTACACGTCTTTTAAAAACCTCCAGAGGTGGAGGCTCCACCACCTCCCCAGGCAGCCTGTGCCAATGATTCACAACCTGTTCAGCAAAGAAATTTTTCCTACTATCCAGCCTAAACTTCCCCTGGCACAGCCACGATGCCATCGGCCTTCTTGGCCACCTGGGCACTCTGCTGGCTCCTATTCAGCCAGCTGTCAACCATCACCCCCAGTTCCTTTTCTGCTGGGCAGCTTCGAGCCACTCTTCCTCAAGCCTGTTGTGTTGAAGGGGGTTGTTGTGGTCCAAGTGCAAGACCTGGCACTTGGCCTTGTTGAATCTCATACCATCGATTCAGCCTGTCCCTCTGTGCAGCCTCCCTGCCCTAAAGCAGAGCAACACTCCTGCCCAACTTGGTGTCACCCGCAAACTTACTGAGGGTGCACTCAATCCCCTCATCCAGATCACTGATAAAGGTGTTGAAGAGAACAGGCCCCAATACTGAGCCCTGTAGAACACCACTGGTGACCAGCCACCACATAGATTTATCCAGTAAAGAGTATGTCCATCCAAGCCATGAGCAGCCTTTATCTCCAGGAAAATTCGGTGGGAAACAGTGTCAAACACTTTACTAAAGTTCAGGAAGACAATACCTACAACCCTTCTCTCATCCATTAAGTGGGTCACCTTGTCACAGAAGGAGATTGGGTTAGTCAGTCAGGACTTGCCTTTCATAAACCAGTGCTGAATGGCCCTGAATACCTGGTTATCCTCTAAGTGCTGCATGATGGCACTCAAGATGATCTGTTCCATAACCTTCCCCAGCACTAAGGTCAGACTGACAGGCCTGAATGAGGAGCCCAAGACCCCCAAGATGTTCATGCCTGAACTGTTGAATGGATATAAACTAGTGAGGAAACTACTACTGCATTTCTTCCTTTCACCATTCCTTACTCCCTACAAGATCTGTATTCTTGCTTAACTGGTTTGGAGGTCTCATTTTGTGCTTCTTCCTCTCTTTTTTCTCCCATCACTTCCCCTAGTCCACCTCTTTTTATCCTTCTTTCCTTTTTATTAGAAACACCACCTAAGTCTGCACATTGCTAAATTTCACCAAATGTCAGCAGCTGAACACATAGACCTACAACATGCAATCAGACAATTTCTCTGGGCTCACACCATGAAAATGGAGCTGGACAAGATTATATAGGATGTATACATTTGAATGTAAAAAGCATGTTCCAAATTTACACAAATTTAATGAATATCTTCTTCTTAGTTTGGACTAGTTGATTCAGTCATAATCAAACAAGAAAATGGTTCACCTATCTCTAAGAGACTCAAATGAATCAAACTCAAAACTTCAGTCTTTCTTTTCCTCCAGAAAGGAGCTGGGAAAATTCCCATGTCCTGTCTGAACAATTCTTCCTTCTCTTTGCCAAGTATTTAAACACCATATATGGAGGAAATGGGGAAAATGGAACACAGACATAATTTACTCGGCACCTGCTGGCAACTCTCAACTATATAATAGATGATAGGCATAAAAATACTTACTGCAGCAGTCACACAGAAGCAAGAGAAGTCACACTTATTTTCATATCTAAGTGCTTGAGTTGTACAGCAGTTGTTACATACCAAAAACTGGTAGGTTTCTTTTTCAAATAGCTTAGTTCAAAATTTTCAAACAGTACTGAAGGTGATTGGCATTTTAGATAAATGGTTTTCTTGATACTGATTATAAAGGCATATTTCATCCTTTTTGGATAAATGGTCAGAGTTTTACTGATAACTCTAGGCCATCATTTCAGGTAGCACTGGCTTTGATATCCACTTGATGATACACTTCTGTACAAGTCAAGAAGAGTTTGGTCATCCGAGGTACTGGATAGAATTCTTATATAACAAATAGAATAAAAAAAGATAGTCAGCACAGGGTATTAGCACAGGAGCACACAGACTGGAGTGAGGTCATTATACCATGATTCCTCAGTCCAATTTTCAGGGAAGCTTGAAATAAATATGAAGGCCAAAGTCCATCTGCAATCTGTTCACTAATTACAAACTTTCAAATTCTTGCTAGAACAGGTGTATTAACTGTTTTACTACAGTTCTCCCATGTTCACAGATGAAAATGGAAATGAGATTTAAACTTCGTTTGAGTAGTTGCAGGCAACCACAAGTCACACTACAGTTCAACACGGTTGTCAAATTTTCTGTGCAATTAGCCTTAGTGCAAACTGTGCCTGAAATAGAAGTAATAGAAAGCCAATGAACAAAATGGGGTTTTTAAATGGTAGCTATTGGGGGAAGGGGGAATGAAACCCTAAGAACTGCAAACAATCACAAATGTTCTATTAAGAAGATAACAAAAATAAGCTATTGTTTTCCTCCAACTTCTCTGAAATTAGTCTGTTAAACACACAAGTGCATATGCAGTCATTTTCACCCAATTTATAAAATTATAAAAAGGATTTTTAAATTTATATGAAAATAAATTGTTTTCCTGTAATAAAAGAATGAAAAATTAAATCATCGCTTCCTTTTCATCCATGTTATCGTTCTCCTCAACTGATTTGTCCTGGTAACAAATGCACTACTTTAAGTCCCCTGCACTATAGACAGGCATTATTAGTGATACTCTTTCTGTCTAATCCTTTTAGTCTACTCCTCTAGTCTTAAAAAAAAAAGCATTTATATGCAGTCAGAGCTACGCAGGAGACCTACTGCTTAGCACCTTTGTGAATCAACAGCTCCAGACTGCATTAAACACCTTTTCTTACCAAAATTGTAAGTTTATCATTAACGATACAGATGCCTCAGAAGTTCATGCAAATACTTTTACAAGCAAGACCTGATCGCAGTTTCCAGAACACTGATAGCTCCAGAAAGTTAACAGAACAAAAAAAATCTTCACGTGAAAGCTGGTAATTTAAACAAGACATCCAAGCTGTCACTCACTGGAAGAGAACTTTACTGACCGTCAATGGCAAACGACTTTTCTATATTATCCAGTATGTGCTTGCATTTCTCCAAATCACATTACAATACTAACTTATTAAGAAAAAAGTTTACCTGTGTTCCTGTCAGGTAAAATACAGCAATGCTTCTGCAATATGCCAGGCAGCACCTGTTGCAACGAAGAAACAGATGTTAATGTACATATTTCTTTTAACATCTTATGAAGAAGAGCTGATGACTGCTGGAGTGCATATCTGATCAAGCTTTGTGCTCTCATACTGCATCCAAATTAGCTATCATGCAACACAAATGTGAACCCTGCTCGTTACAAACCGCACACAGAGAAGAATCTTTCAAAAATAGCTGCTTACTACCTGCCTGTAAAGTTAGTTTCACCCTTTCCCATAGACTACACTATTAAGAAGCTCAGTAAAAGAACGTAAGACCATAATTAAACATGCTCAGCTTAGAAAGACAGTATATTATCAATCAGTGATGCTCCTGCTCCTGATTTTGCACGTGTCCCTGGGCTTGTGAGATCTAGCTTTTCATAAATCATTCAGGACCAAATTCCAAAGCACAGCAATTCCCTCCTCACATAGCCAGTTCCAGCAGACAGCATAAAACCCCAAAAGCTTGAGCAGAAAGCTCAAAGGAACTGGGATAGAGAAGATCCCCGCAGTAGTGGGGTAGTTCACCATATCCACTAAGCTGAAATGCTGCTGTCAGCCACCAAGACGTGCTGCAGAAGCCTCCTACCACCACTGGCCCTTTCTTACAGGTAATACATTTACACATTGAATTCACCTGTTCTGGTGCAGTTTTGGTGCTCCTACCAGCAGCAACCTGTACATGAAGGACCCAAGTCTTTATTTTAATCTGACTTTTAAATCTACAATTTACAACCTCTACAATCCTATTAGCTTAAAGTTTAATGGCATTTCTTTTGCTGTTTCTGAGAAACGACCAATTTAAAATCATGGTCCTAGATGGCCGTTTTAAATTTTCTCTTGGAGATTAACATGCACCCTTTAAAGTCTGAAAATTACAGAGAAAAAAACCAGTTAATTTGTACAGACCAGAGACCAGCGTAACCACTGTTGGGAAATGCTGGGCTTCTAACCTCTAAGAAGACATGAAATACCACCACAGCTTAATTTTTGCATTAATTTTTGGAAATTCAGGATGGAAAACACTTTAGGGAATAGAGACATTTTTATTTTTCACAAAGACTGCTATTGCTGTTTGACCAAGGTTAACAGCTAAGGATGAGAACGTTAAGAGTCAGTTATGTACTGTCCCTGCAGCAGCACCACACATCCCATCCCTCCCTGCAGGACTTTTCCAATACGCGCTCCAGTAACTCCGGGAGGACGAACACCTCAGCTTGTGTGTCCTCCAGCACAACAAATTAAAGTCTTAAGAAACTTGCTGTACCATGCTTCTTCCCAAATGCACACAGGCAGAGGCAGGGCCATTGCGTAACTGTGCTTTTATTACCATTACAACTTGAAGAGTCAGTCTGTGGTCAGAAAGCTGCCCTGGACAAAAAGCAGTGGGTAGAATTGGCAGGGGTAAGAACACTCCTCCAAACTCTACTGAAGGTATAGCATTTAAATTTGTAAGCATTTGTAAGCTCTTACAAAAGTAATTCTCTTGTTCTGGCACAATTCTAAAGTTAAGCTTGTGGATAAAAGGGAAAGAAAACTGGGTTTAAGTGGTGGATGTCAGGCACATGGTAACTGAGTCAGACACCCAGAGGTACATCTCAGCACATACCCCCAGCAGCTTATCAGGAAGCTGCTTTGTTGCAAATACAATTTATCATAACATTTGGGGCTTTATCACATTACTGTACATACATCTTGTAAATGTGTCTGACTCACTAAATAACTTACTTTTCTCAAATTCCTTCTAACTCGCTCTTTCATGCACACATGCACGTGGACTTCTGTCCTGAAGAGGTGTAGGTCTGCAACTGCCCATCTTTCTGGAGGCTACCAGACCAGTGCTTTCTTCCCTAGACATGACATAAGACCTCACAGGTTACCCACGGTCATTCTTGAAAGTTCACAAAATTTGAGGGAATAAGAAAAACGTGTGTTAGGTTCACAGCCACCTGCCTCCAAGACGTGTGGCAGTCTTTTATTTCACTTTCTTGCAATCCTGTTTATGCAGCACCCACCACCCTGAAGTTAAGGTACTTGACATCATTATGGTTCCATGCTTAGAAAACCACCCTCACCAGGAGGCAGACCAAGCTGAGTCACACATGTGGACATCCCATACTACTGAATCTCTTCATGCTCAGCTACATCAGGTAAGCACCATACTTTCTCATCTCTTTTGGTCTACACAAGACCTTTCAACAAGTAAACTCATTCCTTAAGCAGAAATCCTTCCCCCTTGAGTCAGTCTCAAAACTAGCCTGTTTGCTTCAGGGAGGACTATTTAACAGAACAAAGTAGGACTTGAACCAAAGTATCAATTTGCCTTACACCATACAATAGGCAGCTTGTACTTTAAGAATAATCAATAGCATTGAATAACAATCTTCTGAAAACCAGACTCATCATTCTATAGTGTTTCTTAAATTTAAAAATAAAAAAAATCCAGTAATTCTTGGGAGTACAACATCATACAGACAAACTACAGCATCTTCCTTATGGCCATGGATATAAATAACAGCAAGTCTTATGGGCATCAAAAGCATAAAAATTAGAAGCAGAGAACAAAGAAACCCTAAAATCAACACAGACAGTCCTTCAAAGCAGTTTAACACAAAGACTGAATTTTAAAAAAAACCACTGTCTTACTCAGACATAAAGTAACATTTAGTTCCTAGTGAATCTGTCACATTTTCTTCCCCATATTCATGAACCATGGAGAAGCATTATGAATTTATTATGAGCACCCATTTAATCAAATTAAAACCTGAATTAAAAAAAGAGAAAAAGCAGGTCTGGAGTAGCAAGACAATTTCAATGGGGAAAAAATAGCTTCAGAACATAATTTTTCCTTCGTGGTAGACTGGATAACAGAACAGTCATACTGAAAAGCGCAAGCTGGAAAAACATTTATTTGTCCCTTCTCTTTCCTCTCTTAAGTAGGCAAACAGCATGGCGGAGGCTAAAACAATGTTTTCTTCTTCCCAGCCCTTTAACATGTTTACCCTGCACAAAGCCAGTTTCTGGCTGGTAGGAGTTTGATACCAACCTCCTACTTACTTATCTACAGGATACAGATTTTTACACTGTACCCATCTCCATGGTACCCAAGAGCCTCTTCACACTGCTCTCCTCCCACTTTCTCCCCACTCCATTTCTCTCCTCCCTAGGAAAAATGACAGAAGAATTCCTCAGCAGAACTGTCACCTTTCTCTCTATATGTCTTTCCTTTCCCTGCTTTCCTTTCATTCATTTGCAAGCTGTAAACCTCAGTTTATTCCTTAAAATGCCTTATGACTCAGAGCTCTTCCTTTAATTTTAGAGATAATCTCTAGGTTGGTTTTTTTTTTCTTAATTGGAAACTTTACATACACACATGGTTTGAGTGAGAATGTTCTTCCAAATCAGATCTGGAGTGATTTCTGCTGTAGAACATGGGAGCAACTGGAGAGATTCACATGCAGGGAAGAAACCAAACAGTGAATAGAAAATGGTTTTAGAACATTCTTTTTCCTTAGCAAAAGAGAAACAGGTTTCAATTATATTAACTGATGATTTAACCTTCAGTTGTTTCATAAGCTCTCAGCTGGGAGATAGGCATTGCAATACCAAATTAAAACTGGACGCATACATGCAGAAGCAAAATAAATAATACAGCAGGAGGTATGTCCTTAACACCAAAGTGCTTCCCTATCAGTAACCAAATTAGCTCTGGTCCACAGTATAGAGGTAGGCAGTCATATGTAGCAGGAACATTGTCTGCTCATGGCACCAAGTAGGGAGCTTCCTCAAACTCAGTGAAACATTGTAATTGATGAGGGTGGACATTTGATCAGGACTTACTTACATCTGTTTTCATTACAGCTTGCTGTGCTGAGACATATATAAATACACAGCTGCCACAATTACTGTTCAGATTTTTACTCATAGCTATAGGTAATACGGGTATGCAGAAATCTTCTCTGAGTAGCACAGGGAAGTTACACAGATGTCTACAATCTAGTAAAGCTCACATTTTTATATGTTTGCTTGGAAACTTGCCTTCATTGCACAAACATAAAACATCTGAGTCGTCTGAGCATTCAGCACACAATAATTTTTTAGAGTGGTTTAACAGGAATTAGAACTAATTCCTGAAAAGAATTTTAAGTTTGGAAACCTCTAAGACAATTTTTAAAAGCAACTTACAGAGAAGCGGAAATACGTGAAGCAAAATAATCCTAGTATGGAAAAATGTCTCTGTGAAATGGATATCTAATCACTTAAAAGGATCTGCTGCACAAAGATGTTCAGGCCTCTCCATGAATGATAATAGTGTTTTGCCTTCTACTCCTCTTATAATTGGACTGCTAAGATGGCCATAGAGAACTGAGCTGGATTCTACTTTCCCTTGTGCATTTACTCCTCTTTTCTACTGAAAAGTAAGTCAACTGAAAATTAATGTTTCACAGGTCCAAAATTACAGAACACCTGACTCAGGAGTCCGAGTGGTCTATAGGTGAAATTCAAGGCAGAAGTTAACAAGGATTTTATATTGTGGTTTGTAACTTGCCAGAAGGAAGGAACCTCAACTTTAATTTCAGGTCCCAAGATGAGTTATTTGTCTCTGCTTTTTGCATCCTAGAAATCCACTGATCCTGAAGACTGGAAAGTCAGAATAAACCCTTCTGGCCATGCCAACCACACAGGCCATGTTTGTGGCCTTTGTGCTCATGTTGAACCACTTCCAAGGACGGCCTCTGAGATAGCCCCCTATCCCTCCCCCAGAAAATTATTACAGTTAGCATGTGAAGAATTTTGATTACAAATTCAGAATAAAATGTGTCAAACACATACTGGGAAAATACACATAGATGTATAAAATTTCAGAGAAAACATATTCTGGAATTTGAGCTTTATTCACACACTGATGGTTACAAAGAAAATGTCTTTGGGCAGTCATCTCATCAAGTGTACCTTGCATTTACTGCGGAAGCAGTAGAGTACTGGAGAGGAGGCTAGATATTTTGATGTGATCCAGTGGGTGAGTTCCTACCCTTTTTTCTCTCAAATGTTGTGTCACTTTTTTTGAAAAGGTAGGCACCTCCTAGACCTTGCTATCTGCACTGCTCTGAGCTAAGCATTGCTACTTTTCTACCATCTGCACAGATCTTGTGGATGGAATTGTAATTGCTTTCAATATAAGGATCACATTCATTCTATCACTGTATTTTCTTTTCCTTAGATTTGTCTCAGGGTTTTTCTTCTAGGCAAGATTTCTTTGTCAACTGCTACAGAGATGTTTTGAGATAATGTTTGTAACAACTAGATCTTCAGAACACTGGAAATCCTGCACTCGCACTTCTCTTGATGTCTTCTGTTGCCTCCTGTCATTACAGGGGCATATTATATTTTGGATTTCCTTTTTATCTTTGTTTCCTTCTAGTTTGGACTTAATACCTGAGGAATTTAGATGTCTCTGTCCCAGTGGCACTGTTAAAAGGAGAAGGTCCTACTGCTCTAGAAAGAATTCCCTACTTCTTCACAAGCTATTTGCAGCAGCCAACTACATAACAGGTCTGTAAAGGTACCTGCCTTCAGACAGGGCGTGAAAAGCAGGCAAGGTTTCCTGTTCACAAGCTGTTGTGTGATATGAACCATCATAAATCAAAGGTTTATCATTACAGCATTACCATATTTCTTCTTTCAGAGCAGAGGGGTTCATGCAACCAGGTGCTGAAATGCTACATCAAGCTACTGCCTTCAGCTTTCTAACAACATGCAGTTGGTTCAACCTACAAGAAGCTAAATCTGAACTTCATTCCACTCTCACAAGCATAATTATATTTGGTTATGCTTTTTAAGGGGTAGCCAGGGAGTGTATCAACAATCTGATATCATTTCAGTTCCTGTAAGAACTCAAAAGCAACATAACACTGGGTCTCTTCTGTACCTCACTTGAAGCTGTTACTGATACAACCCACGCTGGCATCAGCGACAGTTCCAAGTTACTCGTAAAAACAGTCCTTGAAATATCTGGCTCTGGAGGAAGAGAGCAGTAGCTCTAGAGGGACCTGCCCTTCAAGGGCTTACCCAAACCCACATGTGTTCCCTACCAGAGCAATGTGGTCCCCACTTATAATGCCAAAGCTAGTGCAAGCAGAAAATAAGGCGACTCAAATATTTCTGTCTATCTGGTATTGCTGAAAATAGTGGAGATTTTGCAAGACCTTTCACTAATTCCCTGCTAGCTGTCAGTTCCTCCGCCCTCCCAAGGAAACAACCTTTCACCGCAGCTCCTGATAAGCTGCAGCCTGCTGCAAAGGCAGCCTGTGAACAAATGTCTCCCACCCACAGCGGTGCGAGTAAGAAGCCAGCCTTGTCAGTTTATTTCATTGTATTGTGATGAGACGGCCCAGACTTGTCCAATTATGTTTCTTCAAGATTTTACTAGATTGCTGCTGTCCAATATCCAATTTCATATATACACCAGTGAACCTTCATGCTAATTTAATGTCAAAACAAAACTGACTAATGATTCATCTGCTTTGTGCTGTTATTAGTAAAAGTATTTTCTTCTCTTATCATCCTCTACCTTACTCCACCATTCTCAATTAGATACCAAAAACATAAATAAAACATGATGATTTTGTTGAAAGGACAAGTTACACAGAAAAAAGTGAATAATATTTACCATATATCAAATACTTTGATATTTTATCAATGTATTTATCATCTCAGATCAAATCACATTCAAATATGTATATTGCCTCCTTCTTGATTAGAAAGAAACGGGTTAAGGAAGATAAATCTCACAAATAATTTGAAAATATTGCAACACTCATAGTAAGTGTTCTTTCAGATTGTATCAAATCTCAAAAAATGGAAATTTTCTAAAATCCTTTCCATGATTAAAGGAAGTATTGATACAAAGGAAGTATTGATACCAACAACAGAAGCAATGTTTCTTCAGCAGATTTTTCAACTAAAAGTGACAGACTTTTAAGCAGTGACGAACTCACAGACTGCATAATGTATTTTGTATATCTGAATCAAAACTAAATAAGAGAAAGCAATCCCAGAAGAAAAGGTAAAACGCTATAACTAGCATAGCTGAGCTCCATGCACTCTCTTTGGCTTCATTACTCCTTTTATCCAAGTCACCATGCCAAGTTAAGCTGAAGCACAAATCTGACAATTTTTTTTTGATGGCCAAGGAAAGAAAACCTGATTATCAGTATGACACATTTCAGATTCATGTTAGCAAGTGAACTACTTACAGTTGTCCTATGATTAACAAGTACTTACAAACATTAATCTTTTAAAAGTTATCACCTAAAGTGTAATTTCTCCACATAGCTTTTGTAAGAAAATAATACGCAGACTAAACAGAGTAGCTTGGGGGAGAACCCTGGGATAAGCAGCACATCTAGCTACAAAGTGATCCAAAATAATACCTTAAGACAATTTTTCCCCTCTTTAATAACACAGGAAAATAAATAGTGGTACTAACAACAGCCACAAACCCTATTTCTTCTGGCTTCCTTTTCAGTATTTAGACATTTTAAGAACAACATATCAGCAACAACAAAAACTCCTTTATATCTTTTGCTTTTCAGAAGTTTACACTCCTTACTGACGGAACAAGGCTTGGCTGTAGTGGTTCATGTATTTGTGACCCCTAGATCCAATTACTGTAATTGGCTGCACTTAGAAAAGAATCCACACATTGTTTAAGATGCCTCAGACTAACCACAGCATGATATATACAGGTCTACTGGGAACACTTCATTATGTTGTTCAGCTAATTGCACCATTGCACCGTTGTCCAAAGGCAGGCCTTCAGAAATCTGCAACAAGCAATGTCAAAGTTCTCTGAATATGAAAGATGATGATGCCTCAAAACGCTCTGAATCTGATGGATGATAATGTTGTCCCTCCCAGGGTAACACAGGTGGGAGGAAGAGACCAAGACTTCTCAGTTGATGCTGTAATTTATTTTTCCAAAAGCAAATGAATAGGAGTATAAACTTCAGGACAAAATCAATTGTATTTTCAACTTTCCTTCAGATGAAGTATTCCTAACCAGCTCATCACATGTACAGTCACTGCACTACACATAATGCAACCAACATAAACAAATTCACTTGGACCTGAGAAACAGGTTTTGGTGTAAAACAGAAATGACAAATATTTCTTCTGCCTATTACACCATAAGCAGCAGTCGCCTAATGGCAACACCAAAACGTGAGGTATCCTGTGTCTAGTGTGGATCATGGGACAGAAATAACTGTAGCAGACCACTAACACTCCAAAGGCTGGTTACAGTTCTCCATGGAGATTCTGCAGGAGCCAGAGCCCAAGCCTCATCTTGTGCTTTGAAGGTGGAATGGCCGCAGACTGCCCTCAAAGTGGGAGCTGACAGGCCTCCTCCACAGTGCTGGAGGGCGGCGGTTAGTGATTTCCAGGGGCTGAAAGATGAATGAGCCTGGTTCACAGGTAACAAAAAGAAAGTAATGGGTAATAGCAGTTGGATAATCCCTTCTGCGGGGACAGACACTTATCTGCTGCCCCGACCAGCTGTCTGGAGCTGCTTGCCTGGAGCCCAGGTCCTGCATGTCCTACAGCAATTGCAGACGTTCACCTAGCGCCTGTGCTACACCCCTGAACCGTGCACCTAGGATCAAGGAAGGGATCACCTAAGTTAACTGGATATAGCAAGTCCATAAGGCTGGATGGAATGTGGCCAAGGGGTGATGACCGTGAGTGTTGTTTTTGGAAGGTGGTCACCTCCTTGAGGCAGGAGGTAGGGGGATCCTGACAGCTGCGCAGTGAAGGGGCACAAGGCAGCAGGTTCAAGTTGCAGCAAAGGAAATTCTGACTGGACGTCAAGGAAAAAATCCCAGAGTTTTCTATTTTTGTGGAATCTCCATCTTTGAAGGTTTTCAACTCAGATGGACAAAGTCCCAAGAAACTGCTCTAATTTTGAAAGTAGCTCTGCACTGAGCAGAGGGTTGGTCTTGATGACCTCTAGAAGTCTCTTCCAAACTGAATTATTCCATAATTTTAATATATTAGTTTTAATGTACTAATACAATCAAATATCACACTAAAATATAAGATTAAAAAAGCCTTATAGAAGTATAGCAGCTTTAGCAGCCAGCTAAAGACAGCTATTCCTTCAGAAATTACAAAGTAGTCACCCCAGGGTTACAATTATTTAAGAGTAAGTCATGGAGAGTGAATTGAGGAATAAAGCACTTATGAAAAAAAATATTTGAGTTAATATGATTTCTTTATCTTTAGGCATCTGATGGTGTTTTGAGCAAATAAAAATTCTAGAGCTTGCTGTATACATTGGAGCAGAACAAACATCTTCATTTTCATTATCTAAAATACAAAACATGATATTAATAGCTCATTTTTTTCCCCTGAGCTAATCCATTTAGATACAATGTATGTATGTGCCTTGCAACGCCTAGACTGCAAGGTCTCCGAGTTGGAGATTATGGTGCTGCAGTGCTAGGGATGAGTGATAAGGTTGTACGTGTGAAAGCAGTCCTCCCGGGAAAAAGGATGCCCTGGTATTATTCCTGTTACTGCCGTACTGTGAGGGTCCACACTGAAATGGTGCAGATAAAAGTGAATATAGAGCAAGGCTACAGCAAATATCAGTAAATGTTTTCAGGTTAGGGAATTTTAAGCCATTTAGCAGATAGGTTCTGGCTACGTCTCCGCACTTGACACTCACCAGAGTTAGCTGAGAAGCTGTCAGCACGTACACACACGTATGCACTGCAAGTACCTCTGCTGCTGTGTCTGACACAGAGATTTTGCATATTCTTGGTTATTTTTCACGAACAGAAGTCATGATCTTCCTCATGGGTCAGCTGGGATCCTATATGCCAAGCTGCACTTTCCATGGGGCTCAGGGCTGAATCCCTGCCAGGCTGAGTTGGCTGGGGCTGCAATAGCCTGCAGTAGGAGGAAAAAAATCCTCTTGACTCAGAAACAGCATCCAGTGAGCACATCTAAACCAGTTCTGGAGAAGTGGAGAAGCCTGACCTTCGGTGACAGAGTTGGACCTGGTGGTACCAACTGGCACCGTACTCTTGGTACCTCACTGGGCAGTACTTGACCCCTCAAAGGTTTTATTAGAGGTTTATATGTGATGCACACAGATCTTAAGGATTTTGATACCTGTATTTGCACTGCAGAAGCAAATCTACTAAAAATTTAAAATAAAGTAACAGTCCTTCCCCGCATCTTTCTTAGAAAGAAACTAATCTTCAGGAAAAACTAGTTTATGGTTTTGTACTAGGACTTGGCAAAAAATTTTTCCCAATGGCCTGCTTTATTCTACTATGTAGGAGTCACAGATAAACAAACCAAATCAGTTCAAAAATTACCAGTAAGCTGAGAAAAGATGTTTTCAGTATAAAAGTTAACACAATAAAAATTAAAAAAGGAAACATACTAACTGTTTACCTGCATTTACGGTCCTGGTATCATAGATCTTTCCCACTGTGAATTAAAGAGCAACTCATGTACCAGAAATCGTGAATCATGACTTGAACTAGCAAGGCAGTCACCTAATACTTTATCATTTATTAGTACTTTAACTATGACATATGGTTGCTTTTAGAAGCTATTTGCTATACACCATTTCAAGTCTATTAATAGCTACAAAATAGAGAAGTCACCTGTGGAAGTGGGGAAAACTGAAGTCCCCACTGTATTAGGACCAGAGTCTATCTGCTAGAACCACCTGGTATTACACTTCAGAGGCAGCTTTTATACATTTGTCACTTTGGAGAAGTTGAGACTCTCTGTCCTCGATGGGACAACTGGAGAGATGAATCAGATGTCTGCAATTTCACCTAGCCATTCCCCTGGTCAGGTGAAAGATGCCCTGAAAACTGGGAACCAGGCATAGTTTTTCCAACTGCTTTGTTGTTCTACGTAAGTCAAGTCCATTTTGTCAACTTTTGGAACAACACACAAACTGAAGTAGCAGCACACTAGAGAATTCATGCACACACAGAACTGAGACATTTCACTCCTGATGGACAACTGCAAGCGATAGCAGAAAAACAAAGGAAGGGTTATTTTCAGGAATACTTCATAGATTTAGGTTACATGAATCTTTCATCCAAAGAGAACAAGCAGAGAAGGATGCCTGTGCCTTGTTCATGCCTTCGGCAATGTTTGATAGCACAGAGGGATATAGATTTCAGAACACAAAGCGACTATTCACATCTCCTTCCTCAACACACAGGCTTTCTTATGGAAATAATAGCTTTCTCTTTAAGACAGAAATTTGTCTTTATTACCCATGTTTCATTCAATATTGAACAATACGATAGCTTATTGTGAGCCCCAGTCATTTGGGGAGATTTTGCTGAAGGTGGAATAAAACATCTCAGTAAGCAGGTTTTATTTTTTTCAATTTCAGTTGAACAGTTATGCTTCTGGCAATGAGTTTTGAGGAAGGAGACTGCAAAATTTGTGCAGTCAGTTTTTGAGAATAAAAAATGGAAAGAGCAGGAGAGCAATTTTAGTCTGTAAGCTGATAATACCACAGTTAAAACTATGTAGCTTCAACAGGTTGCTCTAATCATTAATTAGCTTAGGGTCTACAGACCACTAGATGACACAAAGATGCATACATGGAAAGAGTATTTTGATGCCTATAAAGGTGAAAAGATAGATGTAACACAAGCAAAAAGGTGCCCATTCCTCTTCAGTTGAAGCTTCTCCAGCGCTGTGGTGGTCCCCCAGGGGGATCCTGGGGAACACCCAAGAGTGTTACAAAGGCAGCAGCCATCAAAGACCTGATAAACTCTTGGGGACAGTCATAAACTCAGCACTGGAGATGACAGCACTGCCCCACCTCTTGAGAAACAGGCAACAGAGGCACAACTTCTCTACAATATGGGAGACTGAGCTGCAAGTCAAATATCAGCCAAATTGAGATGCTAGCTCTTATCTTTTAAAAGGCTGCAACAATCAGTTACTGTGAGGTAACATTCATCTTCTCTGATGGAAACTGTCTTGATTTTGCACAATTAGCAAAATGTTACTCAGATCACAAAGGCCTCTACAATTTAGCAGTCAGAGGACTTGATAAAAAATAAAAGCAAGTTCGTGCCTCTTTGATAACACTCATTTAAGTATTTTGTACAATGCAGAATTACTTTGACAGTGAAATGTCCCCAATGTTAGCGTATTGGAGTGGATTACAGCACTCTCCCGAGAACAAGGAAGACTTCATTTTGAACTAATCAGAGGAGTATTAGGACCTGTGCCAACTCCATCCCAGGACAAGCATTCCCCTAAAAGGAAACAATTACCCTCTTCTTCAGTTCTGTATGTTTTGGGGGTTTTATAAGGCTTACAAGGGGCAGTGGGGCTGCACAGGGTTAATTAGTTTTCTGACCTGGACAGATTTTTTACTGTTCTTTTGTGATGTTTCTAGAGTCTTCATTTGCTATCAGAGAAATAAGGACAAGAACTGATGGAAAGGTAAGGGGACATTTTTTGTTGTTGGAAAATGTTTATGTGGAATGACAGAGCTTTTACGCATGTGTTTTACAAGTTAAAATAAGTGTAGTTTTAGAGGGTTGGATTTTTTTCTTGCTGTCTCAGCTATCCAGTTGAAAATAGTTTGTTTTCAGACTATTTATTTTTAATTCTTCCTTTCATGTTGCTTTCAAGGAAATGTCACCTCCCAAGAACAAAAGGTTAAGTCACACAATGCTGAACTATATAATCAGTCTGCTTGACAAGCCTAGTCTGCTGAAAATATTAAAGAATCAGCACCTGACAAGTAGACAAGCCATCTCTATTGACATAAGTTCTTGTTTCAGTATTTTAATTATTCTCATGGGTCACCCCATCTTCAGACACATCAGTGTTGATGTAACCTCATCACTGGTAAACATCAGCAATTGGTTGCACTGTCTTGATAAGACTAAAGGGCTCTGCCACTCACTGTTCAGATTGCTTACTCTAGACCAGACGCTACTTGAGAAACTACCAAAAACGTTTTGATACCAGCCAAGATTCCAAAGTGTAAGCAAGCAGACTGATTATTTACACAAATATTCTGTGCAACTAGCGGAACACCCCATTGAATTTCAGACTGTAGAATTTCAGACTGTCAGTAGACCATTTTTTATTATTCAAACACATAAAAAGCCATGAGATAAAAGCAGCTAATTTTCTGTTTGGAGTGCTTGGAATAAATGTTATGAAAAGTTGGATGTTTGTTGCAATCAATACAGATAGCAGAAAATACAGTATGCAATTAAATGCTAAGAGTCTTTGGATGTTTCAAAATATGACCCTAGAATCTTGCAATTTTTAAATCCCTTTTCATTTTCCTATGATTATTTTATACTACCTCATAGAAGCAATGGCAATTAATTTTGTTGAACTGCCTCATTACCACATCAACAGAAGATACTATGATCTATGAGCTAGAACAGAAACATTATTGTTATGTGACATAATGTGGAAATTCATATCAATGCAAATGTGAAAAAAATAACTGCTAAATAAAATAAACTGCTACTTCAATACCTGTGGGTATTTCTCTTTGAACCAGCTTCAGGAAAGGATGCTCCTTTAAATACTATACAGATTTTTGTGGCAGGTGAGTAAATGTTTCCTACCTTTCAAAGGTGACATGCTATTTGCTGTCCATATTCTTTTCTTACCTAAAATAATGAGACCAGGAGGAATAGCAAAATTATGTATATGATCATACAAGGCGATACTTAATTTTTTTCTACATTGTTTTACTGATGAAAATATTCTTGAAGACCTTCCTCCTATTCACTTTTATAAAAAAATAATTAATTCATGCTGTAGCCTATCCAAATTCATGGATGTGACATCGTCTATTCTTGATCACGAAGAAAATCACATGAATGCTGGTCCATTCTGCAATGCTGGATTCCTCACTGACAGATATTGTGTACTTGTCATCCTCCCTAATGATGCCTTCAAACAATGGGAAATGGGAAATGGGCACTTGGCTTTGTTGCTGGAAATCAGTCATTTAAAAACAGTGGAAAAACAATGGAAAACTGGAATTCTGAATGTGGTTACAGATCAGCAGGGGTGAAACAATGTAATAAGCCTTTTCTTAATGTATTTGCACAATAATGTCAGCACAGAGTAAGATTCACAAAAATTGACATATAATTGGAGGAAGCATGTAACAGAATAGAATCATAGGATCATAGAATGGTTTTGGGTTGGAAGGGACCTTAGAGATCATCTAGTTCCAACACCCTTGCCACAGGCAGGGATGTCTTCCACTAGACCAGCTTGCTCAAAGCCCCATCCAAGCTGGCCTTGAACACTTCCAGGAAGGGGGCATCCACAACTTCTCTGGGCAACCAGGTAATAGTATTAATTAGCCTCAGAATAATACAATAAATTTTCCAGGGGTTGCATGTGTTTGCTCTTTGCCTCAGCACACAAATGCTCATTACAGTTTAATTTATTGTTGTGATTAATATCCATTCACAAGTCACTGATGTGGGCCCTGATTCAGCAGTATGTCCACATTTAAGCACACACTTAACTTTAAAGTGTATACTTTAGCATTTTGTTGGGTTGCAGCGTAAGATATTATTACTAGTAAATCTATTATTAAACAAATACATACTTAAATTAATGACTCTAGTGTCATTTGCCACAGACGTGTATGAGTATTTCAGCTGAAAAATTTATCACACAAGAACGTAATACAAAATGTGACCAATTGCCACCGTTTGCTACCTTTCCATAGAGATATAGAGCTATGAGGTTGTCATCAGTACCCATGCAGTTCATGCATCTGGCATTTTCCGCATCACATTTTAAGCACCAACCTACTTCGCAGTAGCACTGAGCATGTTTTATCACACTTTTAACACTTTTGGAGACTTGCTGAGAAATACCGGATGACAAACCAGAAGATTACAACTAATTGTCTACTGATTGGCTTATAGAATCCATAAAAAGGGCCTTGAGTACTGCTACTTTGAATACTCAACAAATTTCAACATGCCTCTGAAGAAGCAAATTAGGATAATATACTGCTGATATATACTTCTCAGTGCCAGAGAGAGAGACCAGCATTTTAAATTATGATCCCCCTTTCATTTTTGCTCATGAAGTAGATTAAAGTCCTGAAAGATTTGGTCAATATTTTTATGTTTTATTGTCTAAGGGTTAAATTCACCCTTCAGCCACTGCTTCGAGAAAGGCGTGAGGATAACCCTTACTAAAGCAGAAGCAGTCCCATGAGGATGCTTTGCAACTCCAGAACTGTACCAACAGCAACACCACTTCTGCTAACTCAGTTACACCAGAGCAGGTGGGTTTGGAATAAGAGGATCAGCTTTGGTGAGGAAATAAATAAAAACAGGAATATATAGTGTATGTTTACAGTTTTTAGTCCACACAAAGTCAGTATAATTTGGGCATACACATTTTCTCTGAATACATTGGGAAGGGGGAGTGTCAAACAGATTGCAATTGGCTTATGATTTTCAAACTAATTCTGACTGTATTTATTGTATTTTTGAGACCCACTAATGCAAATGAGAACAAAATTTGGCCCTACTTTCTAAAGAGCTACAACAATGTAGGAAATGCAGAGGAGAAAATAAAATATGCAGCGCCATTTCTGGGAACTGGGGGATAATGCTTTGCTTCCTGTTCCTTTGCCTCGCACCACAAATGCAAAGAAGCAAAAACTCCATAAAGTTCAAATAATTCAGTGGTCAAACTAGGCTCTACCAAGTTATGCAAAACCACCATTATCAAAAACAGCTAAAAAAAAAAAAATTAATCTGGATATGGTTCAAATTAAGCCAGTAGTATTTCACAGTACATTACTGAACACATCTGTAACAGTTAACAGCTAGGAATAATAAACTTTAGTGCTTCTAGTTTACACAGAAAATTTCTGATTTATTATGGTGAAGGATAGTACAACAGACCAATGATGGTTTTTTTCAAGTAGGAGTGATCAGGTAAACAAGAAGAGCACAGAAAATGTGAATGTACAGCCTAATACGTCAGAATTTTTCATGCGTTCCTATACTTCAGAAAAGCATTGTCAGTTTGTGGTTTTTTCCAAATATGTAATTAGCTTATATATTTCCATACACACCTTTTCATTCTACATGGTATCCTAGATACGTTAATCAGTAAACCCTAAAAATAGTAGTGCAAATAGACAAAACAGTAACTCCTCAGTCTTCCCACATTTTTTACTGATTAGACCACATTGTAGTTTTCACAGCAGTAAATACTGTAATTAAATCCATCAATTTCATTATAACTTCACTGTTTTCACCTGCTCCTTCTTTCTCCAAACTCATCCTTCTATAGCTGGTTTCATCCAAAACACCATCTGGAATGACTCATTATAATTTGGGGCTTATTGTGAATGCTGTTTTTAGAAAGTCCATAAAAAAAACCTGTTCAACCCTGTAAACTGGGTATCCATGATAAAAGAAAACAAAGGGGGGTTCACATGCAGCCTTGGGGAAGGTTGTTGTGGATCCTGCCCCTCATTACCTGCACCATCCTTGTTGCAGAAGTTACATCTGCATTGGAGGTAGCTCAGCCATCAGACCATCAAGGAGTAGCTACTGAGCTGACCCCACGTGCAGCACAGAGTACTGAGAGGTGACTAAAAGAGATGAGATGAGCCCTAGTTGCTCCTAGCAGAAGAGACCGCCATGCTCCTCCCACCCACCTCCCTGACACCTTGTCTATGCTCATTTGGCTGCGTATTCAGTCCAATACTGAGCATATTCAGTTCACTGCACTGGCAGAAAACAAATCCAGAAATTATTTCTGGATGAAAAAATGAAAAAATAAATATGGTAGTTTCTGCTGGCTTACTGAGCTAGATCCTAGCCTCAGTGAGAGGCCAGGACCACACAGCCAGGGGTGAGAAAGAGGTGAGACAGAGCCTCATTTTACAACATCAGGACCAGTGGCTTAAGAGCGATGAGGTTGGTGTTATCGTCTGACCTCACCACGAGTTAAACAAGCAGCGATTTCAAGAGTAAACACTTTCGTTAGGTGTTTTAAAGTTAAACAGAGCCCTTTAAACAGGACAGCAACATCAGTAGAAGGGCAAAGGCAATAGCAAGTAGAGGCAGGCCAGGGCAGGGACTCCCTTGCCTGGCTGAGCTAAGGCATTAAAAGTTACCTCCTAAAAAAAAAACTTAAAAGAGTTTAAACGTTAACCATCAAAATTTAACAGAATAGGAAAATAGTTACTTTGCAAGAATTGGAGACAAGAATAGAGTCAACAGAGTTTTCAGATGAAACTTTTTGCTTAGTGTCATAAAAAGCAGAAACCGGATCCTCCAGCAGCATCAAACACTCCTGGAAGGAACCCACATAGGAGTCCTTATACAGTCAGTTTCACCTTCATCAATAAAAAGGTCACTTCTCAGAGCACTGATACAGCCAATAACAGTGTATTTTTTTTAAATTCAAACTAAAAATCAAGTTTCCAGTGAATTATCTTTGCCCAGTACTAAGGCTGTCATTTTTCCTTAAACAGACATGCATTTTTTCAACACCCCCGGACAGTGAAACAACTCTGTGTGCATGATTCCTTCACATGAAAAACTCTCCTATGCTCTGTAAGCATAAAAGGAGCTCAGAAATTATGTCTGATAAGTGGATGTCTTTTATGAGATTGCCAAAGGAATTTATGTGCAGTTTATGAAATGTGAGTGATGTTATAAAACTGCCATATCGCTGAAAGCCTTTATGTATGTGCAATCTGCTATTTCTGGTAGCATTTCTGTCATTTATCTTCCAGGCCAGAGACAGAGAATGATTATTATACACAGAAGACATCTACATAGGTGAGACAGTCGTGAAGCAAAAGGCAGGCTAATGACCAGGCATGACTTGCAGTTCCCTACATTTTTTTTTGCAGGTAAAGCAGTTCCCTACTTTGTCTTTAAAGAGAACATCTGAGGCAGTGAAAGTTCCCTGGATGGCTTACAGATTTTGTTTGGTGACTATCTATATAAAAATACCCAAGGCAGTGCTGGAAGCAGGGATCAGAACCACACACTTTTACTCCAGAAGAGAGCTGTGAACAGAGAACAAAATATTCCTTATCTTCTCCTGGAGAGTAGCTGAATTTCAAAAGAAACATAGTGCAGAGCTTTTCTTTAAAATGACCCATAGCAGTTACAAGACTTACTATGACTCATGTTTATACCTCCAAGGGCTTAAAATTAGACTTCCTCAGCCACCAGGGACGGAAGCTACTCTGTAATAAGCTAGGGCTTAGATATGCCCTGTGAGTTCAGCTCCCAGGGACAGGCACCCAACTTAAGATCCTTTCGGGTCTAGATCTAAGAATCTTAACTGCATTTCCCTGGCTGTACTTATCTAACATTTCTCCTAAATCAGCTGCTCCAAAACTGGTCTTATTCTTGTACCAAACACAAAGATTATTTTTTTTTTAGGCAATTTGCTCTTGATTTTAATGTTAGATGTTGTGGTATTCAGACTCGTGTACAGATAAATTAAAAATACAGTTGGTGAGGGAACCAACCAGGGAAGACTCCCTGCTGGATCTGTCCAAGGGCTTAAAATTAGACTTCCTCAGCCACCAGGGACGGAAGCTACTCTGTAATAAGCTAGGGCTTAGATATGCCCTGTGAGTTCAGCTCCCAGGGACAGGCACCCAACTTAAGATCCTTTCGGGTCTAGATCTAAGAATCTTAACTGCATTTCCCTGGCTGTACTTATCTAACATTTCTCCTAAATCAGCTGCTCCAAAACTGGTCTTATTCTTGTACCAAACACAAAGATTATTTTTTTTTTAGGCAATTTGCTCTTGATTTTAATGTTAGATGTTGTGGTATTCAGACTCGTGTACAGATAAATTAAAAATACAGTTGGTGAGGGAACCAACCAGGGAAGACTCCCTGCTGGATCTGTCGTTCACCAACAGAGAAGGACTTGAAAGTGTCAAGGTGGAGGCTGTCTTGGACATAGTGATCATAAAATAATAGAATTTTCAGTTCTAGAAGCAGT
>NW_010421414.1:29036-29451 GCF_000710305.1 Buceros rhinoceros silvestris | reverse complement strand
GGCGAGGGAGGGCGTGCGGGGCTCGCTCGGCTGTGGCCTGAAGGACCGGGGCGCTAAGCCCGGGGATCCGGCTGCTCCTCCCGCCGTCTCGCAGGACCACCTGTGACTGCCTGCGATCGACCGCGAGCGGCTGGGGGGGGTTGTTCTCCCGAAGGGGCGTCGGGTGGGAAATTCAAAGGTGAGACGAGTCATAAATTCGGGTGTTTAAATTCACGGCGTGTTCCTGGAGACTGCTGGATCTTCGCATCGGTTGTCTTTTAAACAAAGCGAGTAAAATAAATAGGATCAAGTGCTCGAAGGAACTTGAAGTGCTTTAAGGAACTAAAGTAACATTCAGGATACTTCAGCCAAATAAAACTCAGATGCTCCCTGTTCTCTCCAGCCCTCTCTTCAACCTGCAAGTCCCAGGCAGAGG
>NW_010421414.1:20453-28922 GCF_000710305.1 Buceros rhinoceros silvestris | reverse complement strand
TTCTCTGCAGCCCTCTCTTAAACCTGCAAGTCCCAGGCAGAGGAACTGGCAGCTCTTGATGCCGGTCTTGTTGCTCTCCTCCCTGCTTCCTTTGGTGCTGCTGCCAAAGCTTCAGTCCTTGGTTCTGTTTCTGCCAAGTGCAGAACTCGTGTCTGATCTTAGGTTTGCTCACTCCAGGACTCCTCACCGCCTGATCCTTCACTTGCAGCAGCATGTCTGAGCGGGGCTTTGGGGAGTTTAGTACCTCTCCTGGTTTGAGCTAAGGCTTCCTTGTTTTGGGAAATGGACAAATAGAATTATTCCATGAAGTGCAATAACTCCATATTTAATTGGTTAAGGGGGTCAGGGGAACGTAACGTGACGTCGGGAGCCTTTAAAAGCAGCAGGCAGAGGGCAGATCTCTCTCTTGGCTTCCGGACGGCTGCCCGGAGGTGGCTGCTGCCGACCTGCTGGCAGATGTCCAGGCTGAGAGCAGGCTGAGAGAGACCTGAGGGCCTGCACCCCTAGATCGCCGAGGATCACAGACTGTGAACTATTCCTGTCGTGAGTCTCGTCTGAAAATCGGGTGAAATATCCGGACTCCCAGCTGTTTTGTGAAGGGAGTTCTGCTGTTAAATCTGCAGCACATGGAGTTTCCCCCCCCCCCATCTCGCTGCAGGGACCAAGAGCAGCTGCAAAGGTTTTCACTCCCACCTCGCTGCTGGGTGCCTGCCAAGGGCACTGACCTTGAACAGAACTGCCAAGAACTCCAGTTATCTAAGTCCTCTCTTCTTCGGTTTTTTTCCTTTTTCTCGGTTTGTGCATATGTATAGTAGTGTATAGATGTGTGGATTTATTGTTTATCAAAAGTTTGTTTCAGTTTCCCGAACGCAGACCGAGGTGTGAATTTCTTCTGTCCCCTTTAAACTCCTTCTGTCTCTAGCAAGACAGAGGGAATCGTTAAGGAATTCGAGGGGTTATTACCTCAGGACCTCGACCCTTAACACTGCTGTTGTTCCAGTCCAGCTGTGCAGTCTTGGTCATTGTCCCTTTTAGTGTGGGAGGGAGGAGAGCCGGATTTAACTTACAGTTGAAGGTGATGTAACTGCTTTATATAGAAATAAAAGAACAATAGCTGGATCTGGTAAAAACAGGTATTTTGGTTTAAAAAAAAAATGGAGAAATTCCATGCCTTAATGTAACTTTGCTAAAATTTTGAAAAAAAATTAATGAGACATTGGGTCACTCTCATTGCATCTACAGAGATGCCAGATGCCTCTCAAGTGGCATTTGGAGCCCAGTCTAGATTATTTATCTTAATGGATTAAATAAATTATTTCCATTTTGTCCATCTCATTTATTCTCTTAAATGGAAAAAAGCTTAGGCTGGTGTGCAGTCACGACATAGATTAAACGTACGGAACAGCTCATTTCTTCTCAGCTCTGATACTAGTTGCCTCTAATCTTGGGCGGTTCACTCCATCTCTGCCAGCTCGGTTCCTTCGTCAGTGACAAGGAAACTGCAGCGTGTTCCTGGAGTTTTGGGGCACTGCAGAAGGAAGATGCTGCATGTGCAACACAGACATACTTGGTCTCGATGACAGGCACAACTGGGATTCGTGTGCTCCAGTTAAACAATGCTTTTGGTAAGATGGTGCTGGACGTCAAAGGCTTCTCCCACGCGTGCCTGTATCTTTATGCACTGAAAACAAGTGTTTTGGGTTGTTGTTCACAACTTGGCATCCAAATACTCTTTGCTTTTTGCAGCCCTTTGGCCTTATGGACAGAAATGACCTTAGAGCTCCTGACATAATTAGCACTCTACAAACTTACTAACATCTTCTGACAATTAGATTTATCAGCTACGAGGTGGGAATCCTCAGAAGTAGCACGACTGACTAGTGTATGGCATCACTGCTGGGGTCAGTCACAACAGCTCGGTGTACTGGAAGGATTAGATGGTGAGTAATGCCAACGCTCCTCATCCAGCTCAGGCTGGGCCACCTTGACAAACTTGCTCCCTTATTTGAGCGTATAGCTCTTTGCTCTCCAGCATACACGCCATTCGCTCTACTTGTGCCCATCCCAGTAGGTACAGAAAGCTGCCGCAGATATGACGCAAGGAGAGAGGAGCAAGCCGTGCTCAACACCTTGACCTTAGGGGTACACAGCCTAGTCAATCAGTTTTGCTGGAAATCCTGGTGTTCCTGCACACACACATTCCCTGTTAAAAAAATGCTCAGGCTCTGGGTAAGGGATAAGTTTCCTCCCTCAGCACAGCTGAAACATCTACAGTAACAATTAGAAAATGCACAAATCATTCGGAATCCTCACTCCATTCTGGTGCGACCCCAGTGTCTCTGGGATGCCTGTTTATGCTCCCTTTTTGCTGATTATCACAGGGTAAATGCAAGAGGGAAGAAGAACCTCTCCATCCTTTCCAATCAATGCAGTGAAAGATAAATCAGCACTTCAGTCTTGTTGGGGTAGTAAAGAGGCTTTCTTAATTTTTTTTTTTTCCCCCTGAGAATAGGATGTAAAACTGATCCTGGTGTCTATGAAACAATATCCCTGCTTTGTGTCCTTACTGAAATGGCTTCCAGTTTCTCAGTCTTGCAAAATTTCCAGCACATTAATTTGGCACAAATGATTTATAGTTGATGAGCAATTAAAGTATAATCTTTTTTCAGCTGTCTGACTAGACTACTAACTGATTCCACGAGCTCACGGTATCATTACAGGATAGCAGTGAGATGAATACACAGGAGACATTTATTCCTCCTTGCAGACCCAGCATATGCACTTACTGCAAACTGGAGCACTCCTTGGATTCCCCAGGTAATGCTCTCTGCTTATCTTTTGTACGGTCTTTCTTTGGACTTACAACAGAGCTTTACTCTGAATTTTAGTGACAGTTTACTGTGACGTTACAAAGTCCTTCCAGGATTCCTGTTCTGTCAGGAACCTTTGATGTAGACTGATGCATTACTTAGACCTGTCAAGATATTTCACAACTAGCAGCAAACAAAAATAAGGTGGGGTTTTTTCTTCTTATATTTGGAAGGGTGGCTCCCAGAGGCAGGTATGGTGGAGAAAAATCAGCTGAAAATACTTGCTACAAAGAGTCTTCACCTCCAAATGCTTAAATGTCATTTGATGACATTTAGCTAACCAGGTTTTGATCCTGCTATAATAGAGGTGGAAAGAGAACCAGAGTGGCTCCATGTAGACACTTCACCTTTCAGGGGAGGACATGACAGGTAGAGTTGCCAACCCTGCTTTGTTTTGGGAGGAACAAATAGCATGGGAATGAACAGAAGTGGAAGGCAAAAAAAAAAAACCAAGCTATCCCATTTTGGCAGTGTAACTCGGAGCTATGCTAGGCTGTTCTGTTTGTAAAATCCTTGTGGGATTCCCCTTGGTAAAAATAATTAAAATGTGCACTGACCAGAACGTGTGACACGATTCTCTTCACTACCACCTAGTGGGAAACTCCTTCATTAACTGAACTCCAGAGCTGCTCCTGCTCTCCAGTCTCATCCTCACCCTGATGGCAGAAACAGTGAGTAAGTGAAGTAGGAACAGATGGATGACGGGGAGCAGAGCCCAGTCCTGCTCACCATACAGGCAAGGAACGCAGGGAGACGGCCTGTAACTGAAACCCACTGTGCCTTACAGCTCCTACCTCTGTCCCGGAGCCAGTTCCCAATGGTTTAACCGAGGCTCCCAAAGCTAACAAATGTCTTTGGAGATAAAAACATCCATTCTCCTGAATGCAACTGGAACCTCCAAGCAGTGGTAAGGAGAACCTTGGGGAGTTCCTGCAGCACCTCAGTCAGAAGGTAGCCTTGCCCCTTTCTTGGCTCTGAAAGTTTAGGTGGTTCTGCTTCTGATTGTACTACTGAAAGTATGGAAGGAGGCACCAATGAAAAAACCAGCTTTCTTCTCTGTAAAAATCACATTTTCTATTATAATCACACATTTTACAACAAAGACTACTAAATTAAAACATAAATGGGTACATATTTGGAACATTAAAGCCATGCGTTCAAGCGAGTCCTTTGCCCCTGAGATATTCAGGGTTTGCAAAAATAGCTGAAAGCCAACCCTATGAAAACCACATATAAATGACAATTATCTCAGATTTTCACACTTGTGTGCCATTTGGGACTAAGCTCCCACTGCACAAATAATAATCAGGTTTTGGTACTTGAGCAGCTTTTCCCCAACCGGAGAAATAAGGATGAACACTATAATAATAGCTCTCACATTTCAAGGAGGGGATGAGTTTAACGTCTTTCAGGCCAATAAAGCATTTAGCAGTCTCAGTAAAATGGTAAAGAATTATTAGAAGAACCATTCCTCTGTGTTTCTTTTGCTAATGGCAATTTTACCACTATATACAGGCTCCCTCTGCTAGCACTTTTATCATGAATATATTGAGGGGGGTTTTTTTCTTCTCTGTATGCTCCTTGAGGCCACGTTGCATTGGCTTTTATTGCAGCAAAACACTGTATTTTTCATCATGTACACTTAATAATGGCTACAGTGACAACAACAAAGGTAAAAATGGCGTTAATACAAGAGGTGAGGCTTTGGGAGCCCATTCTGCCCTGCAATCTGTTCACAGGACTGCTGCCCGTTACTTTGGTTTGCCCCAGTGTAATGAGCACCACACACACCAGTAAGTCTAAAATAAGAATAATGTTCCTACTGTATATCCCATTCATGCTTTCATGGAGGCAGTTCACAGTGTTAAGTAATCCACTCAACTAGTAATTCATCCACTTTATTACCTGTAGGGAAGAAAGGCTTACACTGGAACAGTTAATCAAGACAAACTATTATTTTCCAAGAAAACAGAATTCCATTAAAGGAACCCAAGACATCCTTGCCTGGAAGGATACTGGAGAATGACAGGAACCCTGTTTTATGAGATAGCTGTCACACAATGTTATCAGACTGCTACTTCAGGAAAAAAAATTAAAAAAAAAAAAGCACAGAAGTTGTATTTAAGCGTGTGTAGGACAATGCACAGTACTTGAACTTGTTTAAATAATCTTTATTAAATTTGCCATTAATACAAATCAGACTTCTTGTGATTACGAATTGATGTATTTCTCCAACGTGCTTCCCAAAGGATTTGATAATGTAACGTTGTTCCTGAGTCTGCTATTTAGATGACTAATTTAATGTTGTAAAGCAGCTTATGTCTTGCCAATGAAGCACTGAATTTGAGGGGTCTTAACCACAATATTAGTTACATATAAGGAAAAACAAGCCCCAGATACTGCAAACGGGATAAACCAAGCAGGTATCACTTGGTGTCTTCAACCTTCAAAAGTTTCTCCTATCACAAACTAAAATCACTTCAGTCAGGGTGAACTGAGAATCAGGTCATGGCCCAGCAAATTGTAGCAATCAAGGAAATCAACATTACTGAGCACTGGTAATAGATGAAAGTGGGTGTAACAATCCCAAGACCCTTTCTTTCACATATTTATGTACCACTCAGTTACAGGAGAACGTTGTCTGGGTTATGCCACTCTACCGTTTAGCTCTTGCTCTACTACTCGAACTATAATCTAGCTGGTTAATCTTTGTCGCTTCTGCTATTCTGATTACCTCACAACTGCGTATTGTGGCACTTGTAATAATCACAGAAATATGATATTGCAATCCTTAGTGCCAGGGTATAAAATAGGGGTGCTGGCTAATTCACAGCGCACGTCTCCTTCCTGCTTCCCAAACGTTCAGTCTGCCCACTAGCAATTTATAACATTTAAGAAACACTGAAAAGCCTGCTGGTTTTCCTGCGCTGGAGGAGCTGAAACACGTAATGGAGTGCTGTACCATTCACTAGCACGCTCTGGCAGATTACAGTGGATGTAAAGCTGTCAGCGTACAAGTTTACTTCTTGTTTTGTTAACTGTCCACGCTCCTACAGTTTAAAATGGACAATTCTAATAGATCAAGGGAAAAGCCCTTCAGGATAACGTGATAGAGAATATTTACCTCCTCGGTATTTGAAAGGTTTCCATAGGCAGGTAAGGATTCTCCACATGGCATCCAGTTGTAGCATTCAGTGAGGTCCTAATATACTAACAGATGTTCATTTCTGCTTTTATCGACTTCAAATTCAATGGTTTCAAAACCAGGCTGTTTTAAAGGCCTCTGCAACTGAAGGTCTTCAAAGCAAGCAGAAGCAACAGCAACAGGACTTCTGGGTGCATAAGGAATCCTTGAAACCACACAATACAGATCGATCATTTGTTGCTATGTTTTCTTTCCTTTACGGTTTTCCTTGACAAATATTGCAGTTCTTTGTTTAAACTTAGTTGTCTGTGTCCCCATTTCCCCTCAAGCATTCAACAGGTGTGTATATAGGCTTACAGAACATAGACTGGGTAATCTTTTAAACCAGAACAATGGTGATATTTTCCATTTTAGTTTAGGTAAAAGAAATCACAATGCCAAAGGCAGCAGTAACGCAGCATGACAGACTGTCACATACTGCAGAAAGCCCACAATCTGTTGTCTCTTTGCAAAGTCCTTGAATTAAAAGGACATATCATGCAGAAACTGTAGGTCATGGTTGGATACTGTGATTACAACTGACAACTACTGCTATCATCCAGCATTATTGGCATGTCTACCTGGGGGGGCGGGAAATTAGGAAAATTGTATTTAAAAAATAAAGTGCTTGGAAATTGTATCAAAACATTGACAGAGCAATGCCCCAAAAAGCTCACCAGTCTTTAAATACTCTTCATGGAGAGTATGAAAAAAAAAATCCATCTTTGGAAACAAAAGATGCCTTTTTACGTTAATATTCTTATGAAAACCTCTTACATTAAATGCTTTTACATGGACTCCAAATTGTCGCTTCTTTTTGACCATACAAAGCGAGTCTTCTGGATCCATCTGGGCTTCTTCAGCTCACTGCAGTGAGGGGACTCTGGGTGCAGGCGCCATCTGAAACAAAAGCTAACAGTTAACAGCGGTCCTGATTGAAAGGGTCAGCCCAGCGGCCCCAGCACAGCCTGCTGTGCCTGGAGGGAGGAGGGGGTCCACGCTGCCCAGGAGCTCTGGGCTTCAGCCGCTGACTTCACCCACTGTCACAGGAGCCTGGAGAGCACAGCTAATGGTGCCCACACAGGAAAAACAGGGGCCAAGGTCACCCGGCAGCATCGTCTTGGGACACTGCTCAATTTGGGCACAGTCCTATTAGGCTCCTCTTAGCTCAACCTTGACGGGAGTGTATGAAGAGAGACAAGCAGCTGCCTCTAGGAAACCTCCAGTGAGACTACAGTTTTAAATCCTTCTGTTGATCACACAAGGAATCATTTCCACGAGACACTTGTGCACTGAGTCCACATGTGCACATCACATGATTCCCTAATTTAGTTACTCAAGGTAGAGAGATTCATTCATATTTTCAGACCAGAAAAGACAATTTAGTCATAAGGACTCCCTGAGAACCGCACTAAGTGACTCCAGCCTACCTCATGAGCACGTTTTAGGAAGTCACCCAGTAAGTGGGAGCGAAACCTCAGAGCAGCGCTGGTATCAAGAGATGCTGGAGGTAGATGATAAATGAGAACCACACTCCTCAGAAGAAGCAGGACAATTCATGATAGAGCAGGGACTTTCTGCATGAACCAACACCCAGGGCTATTCTTTATCATGTGACTGAATCACAAGCTGAGTGGGGCAAACTTTGTAATCCCCTGAATTATGTGGGTACACCACCGTGGCTCATCAATTAAGCAATAAACACAGCAAGTTGTAATGGAGGTACCAGTATTTGCATATCAAGATACCCAGCAAGCCAAAGCCAGAAGTGAAAAAGTCATTTAGCACTTGATGCTTTGCCTCAGAAGCCAGCTGGAGGTCCAGAGCATTCTGTAAGCCTCGGGAACATTCCCAGTGGCCACACTTCTCTGCTGGGCGGTTGTACAAAGGCTAGTGAAACTGCCAACGCAGCCTTCTCGCAGCCCAAAGCCTTTGGCAGAGGCTGAGACTCGCTGAACCTCACCACTGCTAGAGCTGAGTGGGCTCTAAGATCTTCCAACGGCAACACCTTTTCCTGAACCACGCACAGCCAAATGCACCTCGTCCTTTTGGGTAGTCCACTTCTTTCCCTCTCTAAAACTAACATGGCCAGAAATAAACCACGTTTCTCCATCTTCGTTTTCCTAGTTTCCTTTCCATAGCCTGTTTTTCCATGCCACAGACCTCCTACTCCTTCACTTCACTCGCCTTCTCTCCGCTGATTCCCGCCCTTTCCCCCTCCCCCTGCTTTCTCTCCCTCTGCACTTTGTGAACTGCTGCTGCAGTGCTGAAGTCCAAAGTTCAGTAACTTGCTAAGCACACAGATAAATATGAACCTTGGAGAATTTACATTGCTCCAATGTAAACAGATAGCCAAGGGTCCCTTTATCAGCACTGGCTCAGGACAGTTGTGGGGGGTCTGAAGTGGCTCAATTT
>NW_010421414.1:0-20227 GCF_000710305.1 Buceros rhinoceros silvestris | reverse complement strand
AGGATAACCTGAAATTCAAATCCAAGAGACACCAGCCTGAGGACCATGGTCTCGAAGCTGAGTCATCTTCAAGCAGAGCTGCTGGGAGCGCTGCTGGAGTCGGGGCTAACCAAGGAGACCCTCATCAAGGCGCTGAGCGAAGTGGAACCCTACGCGCTCCAGAGTGAAAGCCAGCGCGCCATCAATGCCCTCCAGACAGAGAAAGGGGAACCCTGTCCCGACATCCCCAACCTCCCCAATGGAATGGGGGAGTCCAGGTTATCAGAAGATGAAACCTCTGATGAAGGAGAGGAATTTACCCCTCCAATAATGAAGGAGCTGGAAAACTTGAGCCCTGAGGAGGCTGCTCACCAGAAGGCTGTGGTGGAAAGACTATTACAGTAAGGACGGATTTGCTGCTCCTCTTTGCTGCTTTCTTGCACTCTCCCTCTAAGTTTCTTTTCCTTTCTGCTCAGTGTCCCCGGTCTTCACAGTTGATCTAGCTGCACAGGGACAGTCTTCACCCATACCAGGACTAGCAGCATCCAAACATGCCCAAGTTCTTTATAAAATGCTCAGACTTTCCTTTCATCTCACTTAAAATGCATGAAAGGAGCCATGGAGTCTTATTATATATTTGACATGCTTATATTATCAGGCTTCAGAATAGTCTGGGGCCTGTATAACTCGTATCTGACCGAATGTTAGGTTTTAGGATTTAAATTTTTAATAGGATTCAGAATGTCAGTCATCAAGAAAGAAAAAAAAAAGGAAAAAATCTGGTCACTCTTAACTGGTGCTATATTTGCCTGAGGACATATGGTAAAGTTAGGCTGTAGCGTTTCCTTGCTATATTTAAGGAGATTACTGTTGTTAACTTCACTAATTTTTGCTATAGGTTACTAACCAAAGACAAACAAAGAGAACTTGGTCTTGTCGTTCTTGTGAGTGCAAAGTTATCCTAACTTCAGTGGGGATTTTTCTTGTAGAAAGAAAATACACCAAATGCATGCAGAGGTTAAAACCCGGGCAGAACACGCTGCTTTTACCATCCACTCCTGTTACAACTACCAAGTACTACAGGTTTTACTGCCACCCAAATTTGCCTTGGCATACAAGCGTTTTTGAGATCAAAAGAGAGGAGCAGTTCCCTGAACCAGTAAGCCTCGTGAGAGACTCAGAGAAACATTCACTAGGACTCCCATTCGGGATTCTCACTGGGATGCAGTTCCCATGGGTGATCTAAGAGATTTGTCAAAGCAAGGATCAGGTCATCTGACCTATCAAACCAGATTCTTGCCCGTCTGTTTTGGGGGTATTTTGAAATGACAAGCTGGCAGAGGCAAAAAGATGCAGCAACATCCTGCACTTCACTAAAACTAAAATCCATCTACAGAGTTTCTCAGGCTTTCTGCTCACTCCCTTTCACGTGCAAAGGAAATTAACAGAAAATCTAACAAGCAGCAAACATCAAATCCCACCACAAAAGGTCACAGCTAGAAAACCAACGCGACAAGGGATAGCATTCACTGTAAATACTCAGGAGAAAGCTCCCTGGCAGACTGGGAGTTGATGACTCTGCAGTACCCAACAGAGGAAAATTCACGGGATCAGCTCTTACCTGGGTGGGGAAAACAGCCCCAATAATTGTCGTCTTTCTATCCCAGTATGTGTCTCATTTCCTTCCCTCTTCCAGCTCCTTCACATTTTAGTCTTCTTTGTTCCCTTTACCTCTTCCCCTTTCTTTTGACATATCTCCCTTCTCTCCTCACTTTTGTCTCTGCTGCTATTCCCCCCATTTGTTGTCATCTTGGCTAATTCTCTCTCTTCCACTGTTTTTCTTCACCTCATCCTTGTCTCCTTCTCACCTTCCCGAGTCTGCGTGCAGGTCTTGGGACAGTTTGAGCCCAGTGGCACCGGGCGGGCCCTGGCTAGTTACTAATTATCCAATGGCTTTATTATTTCTCTTTTGTTTTATAAATTTATAGATGAAAAGACCCTGATAAGCTTTTTGATCATTAACTTCTGATGGTTTATCAGGTATCTCTCCACAAAGAAAGCCATGGAAGCTGAAGAGCAGCACCTGGCTTTGTCCCATTCTCTGTAATGAGTAGGTGAAGCAGGACTAAGTGCCATCCACTGTGATCTTAGAACAGACACATGGATGGAGGGAAATCCTTCCTGCCACCCTCACTTCAGCATAAATTCTGGTTTCTGATCCTCCCTGCCTTTCTAGCAGCTTGCTGCCAGTCTTTCTTGTGCTACCAGCCTCAGCACAACAGTTGTACCTCTGTTGCATTAGTGCTTTCCGATGAACAGTCTCATGTATCTCTAGACAGTCAGTTGGGCAGCATTTCCATTTTACAAAAGGGAACTGAGATACAGTGAGATTCTGTGACCTACCTAAAACGCTACAATAGCGCAGAGAAGACTGGGTTAGAACAAGGAACTGCTAAGCCTCATAATGGGTCTTAACTGCAAAGTTTTATTCTGAAACATCAGACCTTTCTTTCATCAGTCCCCTGTATCACAGGATAGAGCAATTCACGTCCGCTGTTGAGGACAGAATGAGCCTCTGAAGCCTCAGTTTCAGTAAAAATTACAGGTATACTTATGGAGGAATACAACAGATAAAAATTAGTCAAAGTAAAATGAAAATAGTAGGAAGTCTGTATTGACATGTCTCAAATTTCTGGTCAAAGATATAAAAAACCAGCAGTACGTCTGAGAATCTATTCTAACCATCTGAAACAGTATCAGGGTTTGATAATATGTAAGCAGTTGTTAACTACTAATAAACTTCTTGTTTTTAAGAACAAACCTTTCCATTAATAGATGCCTAAAAGTAATGTCCTAAAAATAGCGTTCTAAGTATTGTAAGACAGGGCAGAGCAGTCGATAATAGAAATTACTCCCAGCAACAGATAAAAGGCAGGCAAGAATCTCCGTGCCCAGAGATTCCCAGTAAAACTTCAATGCTTGCAAAGCCGCACAAGGACTTCAAATCCAGAAACTAGATGGAGGTACTCGGGACTTTGGGCAGAAGCCTCTTTGGGCGTTATCAACAATTCCCGGCCTAACACTGCAGATCACATTTTAACAGAGAGACTGACGTGTGGGCCACTATTAGCGATTCAAGAAAGTCTTCGTGGTAACTGCAGCCATTGCTCATAAAGCAGAATCAGGAAAGTGTCCGCTGATTGACTTTCCAGGAGCTGGAAAGGAAAAAAATGACAGCACCAAGATCCCAAGAATGTTTCGCAGGACCACTGAAGCTGAAACCACAGTTTGGAAAGCACTAGGCAAAGCTGAGTGCAACAGGAAGATACACCCACACAACTGGGTGTGACTGTGGGCATTGATTAGATTTTGTCCCAACAGAAAAGAAATGTTAAAGGTAGTTCAGACAAAGGCTTCTCTAGGGAGGAATTATTTTGTCCCTTAATCTGTCTCACTGTTCTTCTGTAAATTTGAATAACAACATTCTTTCCAGATCCCTCCACGCAGAAAACAAATCACATCTATGATAAAGAATAAATAACTTGGTAAGGAGATGGAGCTGTCTGGAGTAATTCCCAGATATTCCCCAGAGTAGGAAGCAAGAGAGAGGCTACCCTGGGGGAAGGGACAGATCATACTACCCAGGTACAGCAAATGGAGAGAGTTACAGCAACAATTCACCTGCAGGGCAAGGGGTGAAATTCCATTAGGAAAAAGAGAAGCTGAGATAAGCAACAGATTTCCTCTGGAGGCAGGGATAGAAGCATTTTTTCCATGAGAAAAAAAAGAACAAAGATTTCCCCCGTGTAAGCAGTGTCTTAAAATGGTTCTATCTGGGAAATCTGGAGATGAAGCTGCCACACCCCTTTCATTTCCACATATAAACCAAGATGAGGCAAACCAGGCCAAGTTCAATAGAAAGGAACCCTGCCAGGATGGTCTTACCTTCCCTGCTCTCTGCCTAGCCCGGCTCCAGGCTGTGCACTGACATCAGTGAGGGTTGTCTGGCAGGCTCCAGAGGAAAGGGCCAGAGGATGGTCCTGAGTGCTTCACAGCTCTGAACCTCTGCTAAAGCAAGGTCTGGTCCAAAGCAGCGATTCAGAACCCACCTCAAGGAAATGAAGGTTTCTCTTGCCTGAGAACAAGAAAGAAGAAAAGGAGAGACTGAGAGAATGAGGAAGAAGAGAAAGAAAGGAACAAAGGAAAAAGAAGTCAGGAAGAGTGAAGGAGGGAGAAGGTCTCCTGAATGTTACATCTCCAGCTCTCTGAAATGGGTTTTCTTTAATGCTAACAACTTGGTATTTACTTTCCATTTAAATTTGAGATGTTGCTATAAATTATCAACCAGCCTCTTGTTCCCTTTGAGTTTATAACTAACTACCTGGGTTACTTATTGTTCAGGTAACAAAAGGGAGGTGAAAACGCCCTTAAAAAGTGACCTCAGAACTAAGAAAATGGGAAGCTGGCATGGGGAGAGGCCCCAGGACCCTCTGGCTGAGATGAGCCAGGGAAAGGGGCTATTAAGAAAATGGGAAGCTGGCATGGGGAGAGGCGCCAGGACCCTCTGGCTGAGATGAGCCAGGGAGAGGGGCTACGGTCAGATCGCAAGAAGCAACTGACAGCAGGAGAGCAAGACTTCGGAAGAAGGAAATGATACTAACTGTGCAAGAAGAATTTGAAGTCATAGATTAGGCCCTGGAGAACAAGAGCGGAGTGAGGAGATGGCTTGCATCTGGGGAGAAAGGGAAGCTAAAAAGCAGAAAACAGGCTCGGAGATGGAGAAGGAGAGCTTAGGCAAGGCAGACCCACAGTTCTGACTCACTAAAGCAATTGGGATTTTAGCACAACTACAACCAGGAGAACTAGGTTTAGGGTGAAATCCTACCCTCCGACAGTCAACAACAGTCTTATCACCAGTGAAAGAGTAAAGGTTCCAGCTCATGATGTCTTAGTCAATGGTGAAGGCTCTGCAGGTGAGACACTGTGTTTGGGCAATGGTTCATGCAAGGGTTCAAGCTGACCAACTGCCATCACTTGTTCTGTAATACAGCCTTGGGCCAAAAAGAATCGCTGTGTTGACATCGCAGCCTGCGCTTTGGCAATGTAGACAGTAGCTAGGATTTCATACAACCGTCCTATGAAATCATACTGCACCAAGACTCACCTGCACTGTTTTGCCTCGCAGAGCTCCCTGCTTTGTTCAAAAGAAGACAGAAAAACAACAGGGCTTTAATCACAGTGAGAAAGAAGTGAGGATCTCAACAGGAGACATAAAAGCAACTCATGATTGGGGTTTAGAAAGGAGATTGACATGTAACAGAGGATTCCACCAGTGATAACATAATCCTTCTTCCCATCTGAGCTAGAACTCGAATCTAAGAAACCAGAGCTTCCAAGTCTGAACTTTTTCTCCTTTGTGTAAGGACTTGCGTGATGAATTCAGGGTACAGGTGCTGGATAGACTATACAAAGGGAGGAGACTGCTCCTTGGTTTGGACCGGAGGAGAAAAGAAAAACACCACACTGAGGATAGAAAAGCTTTCGTAAGTGCAGCCCAGTTTGAGGCTTTTTGAAAGACAAAGATGGTTAAGGGAAGAAGCTAGAAAACAGAAGCCTCTATCACAAGCGTTCCATCATGAAAGAGAAACAAATGTTCCTATTTTAAGAAAGCAGGTTCTTCACAAAGCTGTAGCTGACACCGTTTCTGTCACATTTTAACAGCAGTGGAGCTTGCTCCTTGGACTATCCAGCTGCTGGGAGAGAGGCTGCAGGAGAACAGAGATAAGGGTGTTTGTTCTGAGAGAACAGGTGTGGACTTTGTCCTCTTTATCACTCGGCAGCCTCTGGCAACCTCCCGAGTCAACAGAGCAATGAACAGTGCAGTTGTTGCCTGTTGCTCAGACCTGTGAGTTCTTGTGACGGTTTCTGCAAAATCCTAGGCACTTTTTTGCCCCCCACTGCTCCTCTGATGCTTGTGTTGGATGGGACACCAGTCTATTTCTACAGCAGGCAAGCTATTTCCAGACATTTCACATGAAGGATGCTCTTTGTTAAAACCAAACCGAAAGCTCTTCTGTACAGAGGATGGCTTTGCGAATACACATGCATCCACAGCTGTCATGAGACAGCTTGCTGAAAGCCTATTTTCATTTCTTGAATCACCGCAAGCAATCCAACCTGCACTGGAATCAGGGTATGAGCTAGGATGAATGTGTCTTAGAAAATTAAATATATCTACCTCAAGCACCTATGCCTTAAAGAAAGGATAGAGAAGAAAAGCTATGTAGGTAAAGGGAAGAGAAAACCGAAAACATCCAACTGGATACTGAAATGCAGTACCACTTCCCTCCTCATCACGCTTCTCACTAGCAGCAAACACGCTTTACATTCACATTACTTTCCAGCAGAAAGGTCTGTTCCTTGCTCATGACACTGGTCAGCACTTTCTATCGTTTACAGATGACAATGGCCTAGACAGAACAGCCAAAACCTTGTATCCAAATGGGCACAGACAGCAAAGACAATGACTATGTACTGGGAAATACCCTCGATAACTGGAGAGTCCTCTTCTAAGGGGAGATCAATGTGCCTACAGAGACCAGTTTAAAGCAAGCTAGTGCTACACTTAAACTTAATTTCTAGCACCATGCAGATTCTACCCTTAAAGCAGAGTCAAAGCTGAACATGGTACCACACTGAAGAAAACTGTCCCTCATGCAGCCAGTAGACACTCTGGCCTCAAACACAATGGTGAGGCCTGACACGTACAGAGCACCTCAGGAGGTACTAGTGCACCTCTTTGGAATCCGGCTCTGCTGAGTGCAGGTGTTCAAGCTCGCTCTCCTGAGAAATGTTTTCTGCTCCTTCCAGAGAGGATCCCTGGCGAGTAGCAAAAATGGTGAAATCCTACCTCCAGCAGCACAACATCCCTCAGCGCGAGGTGGTGGACACTACTGGTCTGAACCAATCTCACCTCTCACAACACCTCAACAAGGGCACTCCCATGAAGACCCAAAAAAGAGCAGCCCTCTACACCTGGTATGTCCGCAAGCAGCGAGAGGTGGCCCAGCGTAAGTATGGCAACAACTGTTCTCCTGTCTGCTCTCCCTTGCTAATCCTTACTACCTATTTTTAATCAAGGAAAAACTGAAGGAAAAGCCACTTTTAGCAGGAAGCTTAAAGAAGTTTAATCAGTATTCAGTGGTGAGGTGACCCAACCAGTACATGGAAAAACACTCCTTTGTGAAGCAGTCTGCAGCTCCCCACCCCATCCTCTGTTAGGCTAAAGAGAGGGAAACTAATACTCTCCATCTGAAATTAAGAGTTCTACACCTACCCTCAAAGGAAAGCAGTGTAGTAGACAGACGAGAATTTCTGCCCAAGAACTATTCTGCTGCAATTTCAGCTAAAGCAACACTTCCTCTAGCTGCAAAGGCTGCAGCCTGCTGTATTCACTGTAAAAAAAGCCACTGTGGGCTATCACCTCATGCCCTGCAAGCCCCTTCATTACAGGCACCCACCAGGAACCCATCCCTGCATCATGCACTTCTACATGCATAAGCCTGCCTGGAATCTGCTGTCTTAATTTTGTATTGTGGGTTGCAAGTAGAGTTAGACAATCGGCCTTTGGAAAACAGGACTCTGGTCACGCTTACTCTAAACTCTGCTGCATTTGCTTTCACCACTCCAAGGTGGGAGCAGAGATGGAACACATGCAAGAGAAAGATCAGGTAAATATGGTTATGCTAGGAACATGCTATCAGGTCTAGCGTATTATGGAAATAAATTCCAACTCATTTAGATTCAACCCTCCAACTTGTACAACGTACTAAGTGTCAGCTGCATTGGACCTGCTAGGCACCCAAACAGACAGAACCATTGCTTTCCGGAGGCATTTCCAAATTCCCTTGCCCTTTTGTGCCCGCAGAATTCACACATGCTGGCCAGGGTATCCTAACTGAGGAGCCCATGGGAGATGACCTGCCCACCAAGAAGGGAAGAAGAAACCGCTTTAAGTGGGGTCCTGCCTCACAACAAATCCTGTTCCAAGCCTACGAGAGACAGAAAAACCCCAGCAAAGAAGAGAGAGAGGCACTGGTGGAAGAGTGCAACAGGTAAAGATGGGTGCCAGGCTGTGAGGAAGAGGGGCGCAGCAGGGCCTCTCGCTGCTCCTGGGGTTTGGTAGCGCCTGTGAGAGGCAGGCTAATGGCAGAGCAGTGGATGTCACCACTGACACCAGCCACATTTAAATGAAGTGCCACAACTGAGCGTTCACTGTCCACAAAGGATCGGGAACGCCTCATGTCCTGCTGCACCTGGCAGGATCCTTCCACTCCGCACGCCAGACCATAGCCACTCCGGGGCTGTGCTGCGCACTTTGTCTCTCTAAGCCCAGCTCAGCAAGGCTCCTCTTGTGCTTTCCCCAACAGAGCAGAGTGCATTCAGAGAGGTGTTTCCCCATCTCAGGCCCAGGGACTGGGCTCGAACCTGGTGACAGAGGTCAGAGTCTACAACTGGTTTGCTAACCGCAGGAAGGAGGAGGCTTTCCGGCACAAGCTGGCCATGGACACCTTCAGTGGACCACAGCCCACCTCTGCTCCCCCTCTAACTCCTCACAACTCTTCCTCCCTTCAGCCACCACCTGCTCTCTCACCCAGCAAAGTTCACGGTAAGAAACAAGTGGAGTGAGATCTGAGAGAGGCATGGGTGAACCTACCCAAACTCAGCCCCCAAAACTCCCTCCCAAGGCCACCCCCTTGGGAGGTGAACCAACAGATAGAAAAGCAGACTTGCTACAAAGAGCACCAGAGACAATGTCACTCATGTCTCTGAGTGAGGAGAGTGGAGAATAGCGAGGGTGACAATGTTCAGTAACAAAACTTGCAGCCAGATCTCCTCACGTACTCTTCAGCATCCTACGCTCCCTCACGGCAGGCAGTAATCCCCTTTCAAGGGGTCACCCGCTGGCTGCCACCGCAAGTCAGTTCTGTATCCTTTCACTATGTGTGTGCCTCCTACTCTTTCCAGTACATATCAGCACCATCAGACTTTGCAGCCGAGTCTTCAGACATCTGGAAAGGTCATTCTCCATCTAGGAAGAGCAGAGCTCTTTCAGCTTCATGGGCCAGAGATAGTAGTTGCTCTCACTCTGGGATGAGATGATCTTGCTGAGACTCACTCCTCCCTACACCCACATCCAGAGGGGTGATTCCTAGCGTACCCTGCCTGCTCCCTGCAGCACACACTGCCAGACCTTACAGTCAGTATTTGAGGAAGCAGTTGCACCAAGTTACAGAGGAAAGCCGGGACAGCGAGGTGAGAATGCCTGCTCTCCTGGTTCTCCTACGACCCACCCTGCCTCTGCATCAAACATCTAAAGGCAAGCACCTGCAAAGGAAACTGAGTTCAGCACTTGCCAAGATTTCTCAGCTTCTCATTTCTGACAACCAATTTTCCTCTTGTGATGCAGGAGTGAGGTACAACCAGCAGCCAGCCAGTGAGGCACAGTCCTCCAGCAGCAACCACCATGGGAACAGCTCCATGGTGACCACCCAAACCATCCTGCATCAGGTTTCTCCTCCTGGACTGGAGCCCAGTCAGAACCTACTGAGCACAGACACTAAGCTGGTAAGTGGTATATGCTTAAAGCTCTGGTGACTGGACTCTGGTGACTCACAGGTCCTCTGCCTGTGGTCACAATATGGACCATTCAGAAGTAGTTTCTTCCTAGAATACTCTTAAAACCACCTTCTTCTGGAAATATTACATAGCCACTTTACACTGGCCACGTAACCTGAGCAATCCTAGGATACATGTGCCTTCCAGACTGCTGAGGAGGTCTGTATTAGAGCATGAAAGCAAGGAGTATAGGTATTTCCTTATCAAAATGGACTATTCTGAAAAAAAACAGAGCTCAGGGTATGACATGATTTCCTTCTTCCCAGGAAACCTGTCCTCTCCTTCTGTCCCTAGCAAGATTCTCATCTTCAACTCTACACTTCTCTAGATAGTTAATAATGGGATTAACAGAACAGAGACTTATACATATCTTAACTGTAAAAATTAAGCCAAACAGCCCATATGCAGCACATACCATTGAGACATGTACTGGATATCTAGATTGGAGCAATTCTGACTTCTCAGAGCAAACTTCCTTTTGAGATTTGACTACACCTTCTCCCACGTAATTAGCAATGAAGCACTAGAACTACATGACTGATCATTTTAAGTTTGCACATGTTCACCTGCTTACAAGGAAACAGTTGGCAGAAGTTTGCATGAGTACATTCTGGCCTAAGGCAAAGTTAAAGTCACTAGAAACAAGTATGATTTAAATCTCACTCACTTCACTGGCTTTCTGGTGTCTTCCTGAAGTCTTTCATGAGATGCTGAAAATCTTCTACAGCTGTCTTCTAAAATATCAAGGTGATTTGTCCCACCATTTAACCTCTTGGTGCTTACTCTTAACTAAAGATTCCTTAAGCTTTTTGTCTGAGGGGAGTAAAAAAAAAGTACAATATAAAGCATTGAACTTTCTCCATCAGAAAAATTATTAGAATGCTTTTTTAGTGTTCCACTAAACAACACGAGGTCTCTAAAAGGCCCTGCAAACTCAACACCCTATTAAAGCACAGGCACAGATTACGGGGTTCATTTTAGAGGCTGAGAGAACAGTCAAGTTATTAAATTTCTCAATGACAGAATTGGCAAGGCACGCAAGCACACAACAGCCCTGTTCTATCCGGCAGGTACTCTTCCTCTCCAACAGCAGGGATCTGCCAGGTAATGCAGCCTGAAGAACATATTGTAGGAAGAAGGCGGCTAAGGAAACTTTTCAGCAACTCCTTTAAAATCCCAATCCAAAACACTCACTGGCCACTAACAGACACTTGCTGGGAGAAAGGGAAATTACACGCATTTCTCAGAGGAAGAGGTGAACAAGAACAGAGGAATTCTTGAAATCTGTGCTGAACTCTGTAGCTAAAAATACTATGTAAAATAACCTGAGCCTCTTCATTTCTGAGCATCACCTCCTACCCTCAGCTGTAAAATAGAAGATAAACTTTCTCTATAGAGAATGCAGTGAAACTAATCTCATTCTTGGGTGTAAACCCCTTATGATTTCTTAAATGTGAAAGAACTAAACCAGCAGATTTAGTATTTCAACAGCTGACCTTTGCTAGTTAATTGATGAACACAGGGAAACTGTAGACAAGCAAAAGTGAAGTCTTTTTAGTCAGCAAGGGGTCAGAGCAGGCAGGAAGAGGGAGAAGAATGTTTCTCACAGCTGTGGGACGTGCCATACTAAACCTGCTGCAGATGACATTTTCACCACCTTCCTTCCTTCTCACCCAGGTCTCAGCTCCTGGAGGAACTCTCCCTCCTGTCAGCACCTTGACTGCCTTGCACAGCCTAGAGCAAAATCCACATGCACTGAGCCAGCAAACTCAGAACCTTATCATGGCATCACTGCCCGGTGTAATGGCTATTGGAGCTGGGGAGACCTCATCCCTAGCACCAGCATTCACCAACACCGGCGCCTCCACCCTGGTGATAGGTGAGTAGTGCTCTGTAATGACTCTGCTTATCGGGATCCAGATAAAGAGCTACCCGTAGCTGTTAGCATTACCTGCCTCATTTTCAGAGACAAAAGCACTAAGTTGGCAGAGACACGCACCTGGAGAAATGGTCACACACACAAGGGATCTTCAGCAGCACTAGTTGCAAATACCAATGAAATTAAGGGACAGAATTTTAACGTCTTATGTGTTATTTAAGTTACACACAAACTCACGTCTTAAGAGCCAGGGACTTTTGCAATCTATTCCTATGCCAATGTTTTGTTTTGCTGCTCTGCGTCTTCCCAAATATAAATGTAATATTTCCTTAAAGCTATGAAAATTGAAGCATGTTCACAGTGCTTGAAAGACAAAACATCCTGTTCTACTTCCTGCAAAGAGCAGCATATATCTTTGGAACCCACAGCAGTAATCACTGGTTTTTATATTTTTCACTTTAACAGCTTTTCTGGACTTGTAGGAGATTTCTTTTCATTCCAGGATTAGTCTATTGCCAAAATGCATCTCATTAGATAAAGGAAAATAAAATCTCCTCTTACACTTTATTCCCAGGAAGAAAGGCCTTATTTTGTTCCATGGTCACAGCTGTGAACTGATTTCCATTTCCTCATTTACACCCAAGATTATGACATGGAATCTAATGCTGTGCAAACAAACAACAACAAAAAAAAATTCAGAGATTTACACACAGTGGAAATCTCTCAGTGCTGGAGAGACTTGCTGGTTTACAGGAACAGGTCTGGACAGTTGTGGGAAATGGGTAGTAACGTGTGAAACCTTCTACCTCTTTCTCACTGGTCCAAATTCCATAATTTGGCAGCCCAAGCAAAATGAGCTTAAACTCCATTCCATGCATGGACAGTTTACAGCATAGTTCTCTCTGCAGGCAACAGCTTCATAAAAAAAGGAATAAAATAAAATGGACACTGAGACGACACTCTGAGTTTAGTTCTGAGCAAGACCTCCTCAGTGGAACTCTGCATCAGGTTACCACTAAACTCAAAAGAGATCTGTGCTGGTACATAAGGATGTACGCAGGAGCAAACACGGGAAATCAGAGGCGGTTTCATGGTGCCTGTCTACCTTGTACATCTTGCACACTCCCACTTCATTTTCACAGGCATGAAAGCTACTCTTAATCACAGATAACAAACTGAACACCTGAAAAGCAGGATCCACAATCACCCTGCAACGACAGGTCTGCCACAATGACTATTTCAGGTGTCCCTATTGCAGAGCAGTCACACTTCTCCCATAGTGTGTGACATAACTGTCACCAGTCCTTGTTTTTCAGGCTTGGCCTCAACCCAGCCCCAGAGCGTACCTGTAATAAACAGCATGGGGAGCAGCCTCACTACCCTGCAGCCTGTCCAGTTCTCCCAGCAACTGCACCCATCCTACCAGCAGCCCCTCATGCAGCAAGTCCAGAGCCACATCAACCAGAGCCCCTTCATGGCTACCATGGCCCAGATACAGAACCCACATGGTAAGAACACAAACTCATTTGCTCGAGGAAACAAAAAAAAAAAATAAAGACTGTTCTGGAGCACTTGCTGGGTCGTTGGGCTCACAGCACTCTATTTTCCTCTTCTGTTATTGTTGCTCTAATTATAAAATGATTTTTCTTTGTATTCATCTCCCTGTCGCTCCACTCCTACAGTTTTGGAGACAGACAGCAAGTCCACACGCACGAGGAGACTCAGCCAAAGCAGTGTCATGCAGAGCTCTAACATTCACACGATCTCATTTTCTTTCTTTCACAGCTCTCTATGGCCCCAAGTCTGAAGTGGCCCAATACACACATACAGGCCTCTTACCACAAACCATGGTGATAACTGACACAGCCAACCTCAGCGCCCTGACTAATCTGACACCAACTAAACAGGTAACAGCCTTCAGCACACGCCTTTGTTCCCCCACCTTAGAACTGCACCAGTCTGCAGGAAGCTCCTTGCTTGTCAGCGTTTTGCTCTATGCCATCCCAGCAGGGTGATCTCACTTATCTACTCAATCACCTTGCTCGTACAAGCTGCAATACTGGAGGCATCAGAGCAAACTTCACTGCATCATCAAGGAGGATTTAATCTCCTTGGAAACAGCACCTGCTCACTTCTCCAGTGCCTGTCAGAAGGGCTGTAGAACCCAGGCACTGCTAACTTTCTTTTCTCTAGGCATTCACATCTGACTCAGAGACCCACACAGAGTCTGGAATGCATACGCCAGTGTCACAGGCACCAACAATACATTTACAGAACCAAGACACAACCATCCAGCACCTTCAGCCAGGCCCTCGCCTAACCTCAAGCCCTGCTGGTAAGAGCAGCAGCCACTATTACCTTTAACCGTGTATTGCCTAGTTTCTCTTACTGTAAAATCCAGCTAGAAAACAGTATCTGGGGCTTATGATTCTCTAAGAGGGCTCTACCGGTGTCTAAGGGCATTTGAAAAGCTGGTACAAGGAAAAGATTCAGAGCACAGTCTGCATAAGGCCAGACTGTGGAAATGGGACCCTTCTTGGAAGAAAATAACCTTAAAAACATTAACAAAGGCAGTGTCCAGACGTATTCAGTCTTGTGGGCAGCTTCCAGGGCTGAAAAGCTCAAGACTCCCTCAGGAAGAGACACCAGCTGGATCTTCCCAGTTTTAAGAGAACTAGAACATTAACAATTGACTAGAATCCTCAAAACTGAACTCTGAAGATTGTGGTCCTCAGTGTTTCCAGGCTAGCTGCGGTCTTAAGCTAGGTGTGTAAGAGCACACAAAATTGAAAAAGGAGTTATGCCCCTAAGCCAGGAGAGTTCAGTCACGCTGGAAGTGCGAGTGCGTGCACACGTAAGGACACTGCAGTGGGGATTTGTACTTAACTTCTGTCTCTGCCTTTGACAGTGTCTTCCAGCAGCCTGGTGCTGTACCAAAGCTCTGACTCCCCCAACAGCCACAGCCAGCTGCTGCCATCTACTCACAACGTCATCGAGACCTTCATCTCCACACAGATGGCGTCCTCCACTCAGTAACCAAGACTAGCTCAAGGGTGACTGTCACAACCAACGTGGCAGCTGCAGCTCCAACTGTGTTTGCCATCACTGCCTGCCACGGGAAGGAAAGGCTGCTGTGCTCAGCCACTCTCCAGCCCCCACTGACTCATACCCTGACTCAGCTGCCTCCATGAGAGAAGATGTCTCAGGCTCAAGACAGAAGCCATGGAAAGATGATGCTGGCACTGCTAAAATTCACTGCCCCCCAAAACCCAAGCAAAACCAAACCCCACAAGCCACCCTAGAACAAACAGATGTCCTTTTGTGGGTGCCCAAGAAGATTCCTGACAGCAATGAAAAATTACTCAGAAACAGATTCAGGAATGGCTTGACACAAACCTGTCAGTACGGGATCACTGACTACAAGCTTCAAATCCTTTAATTAACTACAAAAATACCAAACATTCTCAGTTAAAAATGACCTGCTCTAAAATCATGCTATCCTAGTGGAAGTGGCTTGGTTATTTTTGATATAGCTCTGCTTTGTTTTAAATGCAGAAATTAAAGTTTAACAGCAGCAAGGAGATTCCAGTTCTCTACGTTCCCCGTGTGGATTCTCATCTCGTGCATCTTGCTGAATGAGCCAGGGGATGGCATTCACTGGTCCCTGACGCTGCACAACACCTGGGAGGTTCCCATGCTCCACAAAGAGCAGCATTTCCTTCAGTTTTCTCTATAAAGACATCAGCTTGGAGTCATTTTATAGAACACGGTTCATTCTCAGCTTCCCTGTAGGCTAGTTCCTGTAGTTCTTGATATGCAAATAATTACTCTGGGGCCTAAGACTCTTATTTGCACTAAGTGAAGGCTTTTAGCCCTAAGGATCTACTTAAATAATTCCTCTTCTAATTACTTCTCTCTTCTCTACTCACTCTCAACATTCACATCACTGATACGCCACCAGCCAGACATGAAAAAAGTCTTTGTGACTGAAACAGACCTATTCTTTCAACAGTGACACCGATGAAAATAAGCCTTGAGTCTAGAATACACTCAAGGCTCTTAAAAGGTTAAGATACAAGGGAGAATTAAAGAAAAAGCCCAACAGTGATCACTTTAGTTACCACATCTGGAAATTTCAAAATCGCAGATGTCCACTGCAGTGGACAGAGCTTCCTCTAGATACCATCAACCATCAGAGACTAATTACAGTAACTAGATTATCTGAGGAGTTCTATCCCAGACTTGTTTCCTCACCTCCCATGTGCATCGACTGCAAATATGTAACTTCCAGTTAGCAGGAAAATAATCATCATAAACCAAGCCAAAAAGTACGTTTAGACCACTATGCATTTGAAACCCCAGGTGCTAGCTTCAATACATGGAAGTTTTAACTGTCCGTAAGACAGGTAACTTTTGCTGGCACATTCGGTTAGATTACAAGCCGGTTTTCTACTTATCTTTTCCATTTTTGGATGCCAACTATATTTCCTTGATTAAAATACAGCACGGATCTTACAGCAGCAGAGAAAACATGTTGGGTTTTCCCATGCTCAAAGAGCAACACCTTGCTATTTTGGTTTGTCTAGACCAGCTTTCTGGTCTCCTAAACAGGGCAAATAAGTTAGAGCTACTGAAACCTAACAATCTTAAAAACAGAGGAAGAGTATTTATCCCATCACAGGTCATTTCCTGAAATACTGGATCAGGAGTCATATTGAAAACTACCAAAACCCACTGTACCTCAGAGACAAAACTCCTAAGGACTGAAACAAAGCGACTTTTAAGATAGGCTTAAGTCCTTCCTGTAGCAATTTCATAGCACTGATCACCAAGCGACTAAAGAGCCATCTTCAGCCATCTTCATCTCTGCTGGGGCAGCTATCTGCATACAGCAGGAAAGCCACTGCTGTACAAAACCGGCCAAATTAGACAAGTCTACTAGTGTAGCAGAATTTAACAACAACAAATGCCATGAAAAAACTATACATGAAAAGAAATTTCAGTGGACACGACTTGAACAGAACTACCTATTTATAACAAGCCTGAAATAAGCTCACTGTACACTCTGTTTATATGCAGGGGCCCTGGAGAGGTGCAGATCACAGAGGCATTAGTGATGTGGCAGGTTTCAACAACAGATTGTTATGATAACAGAAGAAAAATGAGGGGGCCCCGATATCTGACAGGATGCTTTTGATAAATGAGTCTCCCACAGGCAGGAGCTATTCTTAGTAGACATCTAGGAGGATGCAAAGAGAAAAAAAAGAGTTGATGACCTGTTGCCATGTAAACCAAATTCAATTCATCATATACTTTCTCCAGGACACAAGATTTGGTTTCATGATGTGAAGGAACAGGCCAGAGGGATGCAGCTACGATTATATCCCTCTGTCACACAAGTCCGCACAGTATTTAATCCTTTTACACTAGGTCTGCATAAGCAGCATAGATAACCGCTGTGCTAGGAGAACAATGTTCCCTTCCCCAAGGGCTGCCAACAACAGAGGAAGTCACTTAATTAGACTTTCAGGCCACTGAGCTTTCAGAATAGAAGCTTTGCTAATTAATTTTCCCTCATCTGCAGCAACTCTTGTTGTTAGGGGTTTTTTTCCAGTATCCTTCATCCATCATAATCACCTGCCATTTGCAGACCAAAATCTTCATTCTCTTTTTTTCTTTTTCTTTTTCACAACTCCGGAGTTCTCTGTACGTCTGCCGTCCTGTTCCTCGTGCTGTCCATTTGCAGATACCAACCGTGGCAAATCTTTGCAGATCTGGTCACCCTCTAATGGGTCTATTATTTTCTCTTGAATATTGTTCTCTCCCCTAATTTTCTTTTTCTTCTTTTTTTTCTGGATGTGCTCTATATAACCCTGATCTTGACTGGAATCCTGGGACGGTGCAGGAAGAGCACTTTGCTTCAGAATGTCTGTGGCTGACACAGCAGCTTCCTGGTACCTTTGCCACTCTTGGTCACTGTCCGTGTCACTGGAAAGGTAACAAAAGGAAAGGAAGTTATGTTACACCTTTGCCTTGAATTCACCCAAAGCACAGACAAGGGTAATCTAAGACAAGAACACCTGATAAACACTCAGCAGCTCTGGGACTCCAATACCTACACTTAGCATGACCCAGAAGGAAGGCTGAGGGAGGGGAAAGAACATCTGCCACAAACATTTCTAGTTCCCTGGCACTAAAAAAGAAGAAACAAAAATACCTGCTATAGTCAAATACTGGAGTCATAAATACACACTTCTCGAGCTCTTCAGCTTCCTATTTCCTGGTGAGAGTCCCAGCTGCCTGTAAAATGTGGGATGTAACAGTACCTCAGGAGCAAAGCAGCTGACAACACCTCACCTGGAGCTAGATGGCTGTCTCCTCCTCACTGCAGGGCAAGGCTCCAGTTTCCCACAGTCTCCCGGGACAGAAGAAGAGAAAAGGCGAAAACCTGAAATACGTAAAGGGAATTTTAGCCATGACATAGAACAGAGGTGAAGGCAATCACCAGCAACCTCCTTGGGAAGCCTCACTGCTGTTACTGTATTGCTACAGTGCTTGATAGCAATTATTTGGGACACTCTGGGAGGATTTCGAGTAGAGAGATCACAGCTTCAGAGTAACAGCCTTCATGGACACCACCAGAAATTCTTCTGTTGCAAACACTTGTCAGTCAGTTGGATGTACAACTAGCTAGGGACAGGATCCATTCCACTTGTCACCCTTTAACTAACAATGTCACAAAGCAGCCACAACGGCTGTGCCTAGAACTCACCGTCATCTGCAGAGTCAGACTGTTGCACAAAAGTTTGGGAAGGTCCTGATGAGTCCTTCGAGACAGCGATGAAACTAAACAGAAAACCCCAGTCACATCTTAGGCAGGGCTATGCAAACAGCGCTGACGTGGGGTGTTTCGGGGAAACAAGACTGTACGGAGATACTACACAGCTGCTTCTTTCTTAGGGAAGCAGCAGACCCTGCCTTCTCTCCTTAGCAACGAAAGCCACAAGAATGACTTAAAAGCAGCATTCTAAAGGCAACTCTAAACACCAGGAATGTTAGTTCTCCAGGGCTGTATTTGCACAATAAACAAAGGGGCAGCCAAGTCAGGGGGATTCCACCAGTGCAACACCGTGTCAGGTACTGGTTTAGGTCACAAGAAGTGGTGAAAGATTCTCACGCCAGCCTTTGGACAATGAAGGCGGTAAGGCACCCAAACACAACTTTTCCCTCCCGCGTGGGGAGGAATCAATCCCAATCACCCAGAGGCAAGAGAAATAGGCAGTGCTGCACAGAGCTTTTACCAGAGGGGCAGCACATGTGGGCCAGGTCAGTTCACAGAATACTGCGAGTTTGCATTAAATGCAGGAATGAAGGAGACAAGAAGAGAAACAACTTCTCCACATGCGAGCTGCACTCAGATCTTGAATTTCCTGGGTTTAGCACACAAAAGCATCACTGTAGTTGATCTGTAGAACAAACTTTTTCAGCATGGCATACCAATACCTGTCTAACATCGCTCCCAGTTTCTTCGCGACATGTGCTCTGAACCCTGGTGTGGTCTGTAGGTCATTTCCATTCTCACCGTGGCCATTCACCTCACGCCTGTTTAAAATAAGAATAATGATTATCTCTTTCAAGGCCAATAACATCTGGTGCTCTTAACCCAAACAGGAAATAAGGGACTGTAAAATCTCCTACCTTCTAGTAATCAATTCATACTTGATAGGGAAAACTGCTAAGAAAGATGGAAAATAGCTTAGTAGTAACAGCTCAGTTCCCAAAAGAGAGCTAAATATTAGTCATCTCCATCACTCATTCTATTTAGCCTACAAAAGCAAATAAATTCTGTCAGGACACTCTAATACATGTAGTTCCTGTGTATGCTGCCACAATTCATGCAAAACCTGTCCCAGGAGAGAGGGGTTTACTAAGTTGCCTGCTGACAGCCTTTGAAACCAAGCCTGCGGAAATGCTGCACACCTCAGTAGGACAGCAGCACTCCACTGCAAGGCTCCTAACTCCGCTGCTGCTTTCCAGCTGACCAGTGCTTGCCTTTGCAACATTTTCAGAAGAAAATGGTATTTTTTATATGTAACCACACTATCCTTCATGGGACACTCGCAGAGTTGGGAGATTTCTGACAGTTGGAACTAATGCTGTAACTGACAGCGGTAGTAAGGTTTCAACTTCTGTATTCCCCAGCTGCTAGAGGAATGAGAAATGTACTTTAAAAACCTATTAACTTTTTCAGATTTAAGCATCATTTCAGATTACGGTTGGACTAATTCCTAAAACAGAACCAAGTCCTTCCAGTATTAATGGTCACACGACGTTAATTCAAATAACGGCATTAACACAAATACACAACATACGTTAGTTTTTTCTTCAGTTAAACCTAAGTCTGAAGCAAGAAGCAAAAATACCTTAGGCTAGGCTGAGCAGGCTGTAGCCAATCCTTTTTAAGGCCACCTGACAAAGGAAGAAGCAAAAGCAAGTGTAAAACACCTGTGATCTGGACCCTCTGTAACCACCTTCTAGCACATGCGATTTTACAGCGAGAGAATCATGCCTGAGAGACAATCCAATCCACTCCCACCTTCGGGGAAAAACAGTTATGAGGCGAAAGGGGAGCTTCCCACCGGCCGCGCTGCAGCAGACGACCCGTGCGGGAAGGGGCTCTGGCCCCCGCAG
>NW_010421413.1:4434-4662 GCF_000710305.1 Buceros rhinoceros silvestris | reverse complement strand
CCCTGGGGTCAGCCCTGCCCGGGGGAAGGTGGGGGGCGCTGCCCAGCTGGCCAGGCCGGGGCTGTGCTGCTGGGAGGGTGCTGGGGAGCAGAGGCGTGACAGGAGCTCTGTGCCTAGGGCTGGCCGCGCAGCGCCTGAGGAACCCCGGCAGGAAGGAGCTGTTTCCTATCATCAGTGGTGAGTAGGGGCAGTCAGGGCTGTGATGCCGGGGCTGCCGGGGCAGGGGCC
>NW_010421413.1:0-4289 GCF_000710305.1 Buceros rhinoceros silvestris | reverse complement strand
GGGCGAGTGGTGGGGCAGGGTGCTGCCGTACCTGTCCCTGCTCCAGGACAATGCTCCGGGGGCCAGGGGAGCAGCAGGGGCACAACAGGGACGTTCCTTAGCAGCAGCTCCCAGCCACTCTGTTTGTCTCACTCGCTCCTCTGGGCCAGGGAACAAGAGCGATGGGGCTGGCATGGTCTGGAGGGGACTGCCGGGGGTCTCTGCAGGCCGTGGGGCTCCATATCTGCTCTGCTTCCTTCTCTTGCAGCCCTCGAGCCCTTGGGGAGTGACCCTGAACCCTCGATCAGCGCCGAGGCACGTGCGACCGTCTCCCTCTTGGCAGTGCTACTGGAGCAGCCTAAACCTGTTTGGAGGTCTCTGTTCTGCTGCTGCCTCCGCTGAGACCTGGAGAAGGTTCATCGTCCTCTGAGAAAAGGCCACTTTTGAATAAACCTTTGTTGTAATCAAACTTGAAGAAGCGGCCCAGTCCCATGGTGTCCTTCCCACGGGGACCTCCCTGAGTGTGCTGAGCAGACAGTGTCGTTGCTGCCTCTGATGCTGCTGCAGGACACACTCGCAGACCCAGGGGGCTCTGACAGCAAAGCCCAGCTACCGCGCAGAGCACCGAGACGGGAGGAGAGGAGGACAGAAGGTTTAGGCCATGCTGCACCTCCTGAGACACAGGCACGGCCCTCCGTGCCGCTGGCCTCCTTCGCAGCCCGGCCGGAGCTCATTGCACATGTCATCTGCAGGTGAAGAGTCCGTGAGGACTCACTGCCGCCCGCAGAGACAGTGGTATCCCAGCACCTGCACGACCGGGGCCGTGTTAAACACCATTAAAAACTCATCAGGAGTTATTCAATAGATAGAAGTGACTCCTCGTGAGAAATTGTTGTAGTTCGTGTGGAACAGATGGGGGACCTGTGCAAAGGTGCCTGTATGACAGGAATAAAATTGGGCTGAGGATGATTGGCAGTCTAGTTAGAATTACGCTGATGGAACTTGTGCATTACAAGACTTTGCGGGTTGTTTTTCTGTTCTGAAAGCTCATTCCTGTGAGCATTTTCTCTCTGACATGTTGTGCCATTTGCTGGGGGGTACCACAGAATGGAAACTGAGAGGAGATGCTCAGTTAGGCAAAACCAGTGTTCGTGTGTTGGGAGAGCGAGGTGATCTGTGAAGTTGTTTGTGGGGAACCTCCAACAGGCAGGGAAAGGACGCCAGCATTGACCAGGTCTGACGAACAGTCAAGGTGAGATTTTGACAGTGCATTGTCTGAAGGAGCTTGATGTGGAACAGATGCTGAACTGCAGCTGAGTTCTGATTTGCAAGTCTTTCCTTTCTCGCTGGCTCAGATGTGTAGATGGTGTTCGAATAAACCTGTGTGGTCTGTTTGAAGCGTGACATCTATTGTTAAGAAAGGAGAAAACAGGGATGAGAGTGACCCCTTTTTAAAATACTGGTCCGGATTCAGCAGATGCCATGGAAAGTGACATTTGTGTGTGAAGTCATCTCAAAGCCAACAAAGTGCTCACTCTGCAGCTCTGTAAAGTTCATGGCATGGGAGCCAAACCCCCTTTCCTTCACCTTGGGTGTCACCACAACCAAAGGAATGTACGTGGTATCAATGCCCCCACCAAAGAGTCAGACCGTTCCTGCCGACTTTGGCACCAACGGAAACCAGGGCAGGAGTCGTACTTGCCCTTTCTGGTACTCAAAATGCTGAATCCCAAAGGCACAAGAGATCTGCCAGGGTCTGGGCTGCGAGCTGGGCACCTTGCCACAAGTCGAAGCAGGCAAATGGCTCTCAGAAAGGTTAAAGTCACAAACGAGCTCTGAAAGTCGAACTCTGTGGCTCAAGTGGCTGCTCTGGAGCTCATCTTACAGTGCTGTTTCTTTGGCTAGGGGTAGGACACGACAGAGCCCACAAAATGGACCTTCTGAAGCTCAAGCCACATGTGTAATAGCTATGCAAAATTATTAATAAGTTTTTGAATATGGATGATTATTTGGGGGAAAAGAATGAATATGTATGTAAACGGGGGATGTGAGCTTTGGCTGGGGCAACACGTGGGGTGTGAGATTTGAGGAAGATATTCCCCTCGCACCCAGTGCCAATAAGATAAAGAAAATGCTGCCTCTTAATGCTACATTGGGGTTAAGGAGTTTTTCCTCCGAATTTTCGGTACCACTCCCACCACCAGCAGAGGCTGGGTCACCTAAAGCAGGTTTCTCAGGACCTTGTCTGGGCGGATTTCAACCATCTCCGTGGATGGAGACTCCACAACTTCTCTGGGCAATCAGTTCCGCTGTGAGCACCTCAACACACCAAACATGTTTTCTAGTGTTCGAAGGGAATTGTACATGTGTCTGTCCGTGTCCATCCCCCCTTGTCTTGTCACTGGAAACTTCTGAGAAAATTTGGCTCCCTTGTCTTCATGTCTTCCCATCATGCCTTTACACCCATTGATAAGATCCCTGCAAGACTTTTCTTCTCCAGACTCAACAGTCTGACATCTCTCAGCCTTTCCTCTGATGGAAGAGGCTCCAGTCCCTTCAAGCAGCTTTGTGGCCCTTTGCTGGCCTTGCTTGAGCAGGTCAAACAACCCCCTTGGAGTAGGAGCCCAGCACTGAACACAGAGCTCCGGGAGTGGCCTCACCAGTGCTGGGGAGAGCGGAAGGGTCACCTGCTGCTGTCTGCTAGCAACAACAACCCCCTTGGAGTAGGAGCCCAGCACTGAACACAGAGCTCCGGGAGTGGCCTCACCAGTGCTGGGGAGAGCGGAAGGGTCACCTGCTGCTGTCTGCTAGCAACACTTGTCCTGATGCCACCCAGGAGTCTGTTGGCCTGTGCCGTGGGGCTGCATCGATGGCTCCCACTCATGTTGTCCTCCAGGAGTCCAAGGTCCTTCTCAGCAGAGCTGCTGCAGCTGCCCGTTTGGGAATGGGCGCTAAGGTCCACAGCCTTGGGCACGGCCAGGAGGAGCCTGTGGGCCATCCCCAAGCTGTTGATGTCAGTGCACTGAGAGCTGAGGTGGGGAAGGACAGCACCCATGGCTTTAGAGGTGGATGTGATCTCTTGAGGAGGGACCGACAGGAAAGTTGAGGAGTGGGGGATGCCCTGTGTGATATCAGGGAGCTCAGAGACCTGGGCTTCTTCCATTGGACAGGCAACAGGTCAGGTGAGAGCTTGTGTGTGGCTCAAAGGAGAGAACAGGAAAGAGGGCTCTGTGGTGGGAATTAGTTGTGGTTTGACCTTGGCCGGCAACTAGACACCCTGAATCAAATGCTGAATCAATGACCAGAGGCAACCTGAGGGTCACAGAACCTGGCTCTGATGGATGGCGGACTCAGTCTCCCCGAGATCCACTAGCCAAGTGAGGCAGCAGGATGCAGACAGCCCAGGAGGGTTCCTCTGGTGTTTGTGGGGAAGTTCTGAGTGCAGCTGCCAGCGGAGCCACCCAGTCTAATGCTCACCTGGAACTGGAACTGCCAGAAGAGCATGAGCTGCTCCGGGATGTGAAGAGCAGCATCAACCTTAGCCGTGGTGATCATGACCTTGTGGTCTTCCAGGTGCCCAGGGGTGTGACAAAGGAGAGGAGCAAAGCCTAGACCCTGCATATCAGGGCATGAGTTTGGCCTATGAGGGGTACTGGCTGGTGGGATCCCACAGGGCAGTGTCAGGTCCCTGAGAGCATCCATAGGCCTCCATGGCCCTGACCAGCCTTGCCTGGGGAATCCACCTGCACCTCTGCCTGTGCTCCAGGAAGAGCACTGAAGGACAGGCCTCATTGCAGCCCCATCTTGATCAGTGTTGTAGCTGTAGGTGTCTCCAGACACAGCCATGTGCACAGTCGTGCCTGTCCATGGACTTGGTTGACTTGGGCTTGCAGAGCCGCTTCCCAGCTGGATTCTCTATTGGATGGACAGTGAAAGGTCCCTGTGGCCCGTCCAAGTGCCAGAGCCCAGCGCATTCACAGAGGCCTTTGGCCTCTCTGCTTCCTTTCTGCCCATCTTGTGGTCAGCTTTTGGGAGGAGAGGAACAGGGGAGGTTTCTGCGTGCCAGGGACTGCGAGGTGCCACCATGGGATTATGTGCATGTTCCCATGTGCAGCACAGCAAAACCTTCCAGCATGAAGGTCACAACACTTTGAATGTCACAACACTGTGAACGTCACCAGAGCTGAGGCAGAAAATCCTCACGGATGGAGCAGCTGAACCTTTGCCCTGGGCACTGGAGGAGTGATGAGGTCCTCTCGAAGGGCCCGACTGTCCCTCCCCTAAAAATAACAATAACAAAAATTAAAATA